>NC_092159.1:54506411-54642721 GCF_045791955.1 Oncorhynchus clarkii lewisi | reverse complement strand
GTTATGGTCTTTGTGCATGGATTCTTATCCACAGGGGACCAGTGTGTGTGTTATGGTCTTTGTGCATGGATTCTTATCCACAGAGGACCAGTGTGTGTGTTATGGTCTTTGTGCATGGATTCTTATCCACAGGGGACCAGTGTGTGTTATGGTCTTTGTGCATGGATTCTTATCCACAGAGGACCAGTGTGTGTGTTATGGTCTTTGTGCATGGATTCTTATCCACAGAGGACCAGTGTGTGTGTTATGGTCTTTGTGCATGGATTCTTATCCACAGGGGAACAGTGTGTGTGTTATGGTCTTTGTGCATGGATTCTTATCCACAGGGGACCAGTGTGTGTGTTATGGTCTTTGTGCATGGATTCCTATCCACAGAGGACCAGTGTGTGTGTTATGGTCTTTGTGCATGGATTCTTATCCACAGAGGACCAGTGTGTGTGTTATGGTCTTTGTGCATGGATTCTTATCCACAGGGGACCAGTGTGTGTGTTATGGTCTTTGTGCATGGATTCTTATCCACAGAGGACCAGTGTGTGTGTTATGGTCTTTGTGCATGGATTCTTATCCACAGGGGACCAGTGTGTGTTATGGTCTTTGTGCATGGATTCTTATCCACAGGGGACCAGTGTGTGTTATGGTCTTTGTGCATGGATTCTTATCCACAGAGGACTAGTGTGTGTGTTATGGTCTTTGTGCATGGATTCTTATCCACAGAGGACCAGTGTGTGTGTTATGGTCTTTGTGCATGGATTCTTATCCACAGGGGAACAGTGTGTGTGTTATGGTCTTTGTGCATGGATTCTTATCCACAGAGGACCAGTGTGTGTGTGTTATGGTCTTTGTGCATGGATTCTTATCCACAGAGGACCAGTGTGTGTGTTATGGTCTTTGTGCATGGATTCTTATCCACAGAGGACCAGTGTGTGTGTTATGGTCTTTGTGCATGGATTCTTATCCACAGAGGACCAGTGTGTGTGTTATGGTCTTTGTGCATGGATTCTTATCCACAGGGGACCAGTGTGTGTGTTATGGTCTTTGTGCATGGATTCTTATCCACAGAGGACCAGTGTGTGTGTTATGGTCTTTGTGCATGGATTCTTATCCACAGGGGACCAGTGTGTGTTATGGTCTTTGTGCATGGATTCTTATCCACAGAGGACTAGTGTGTGTGTTATGGTCTTTGTGCATGGATTCTTATCCACAGAGGACCAGTGTGTGTGTTATGGTCTTTGTGCATGGATTCTTATCCACAGAGGACCAGTGTGTGTGTTATGGTCTTTGTGCATGGATTCTTATCCACAGGGGAACAGTGTGTGTGTTATGGTCTTTGTGCATGGATTCTTATCCACAGAGGACCAGTGTGTGTGTGTTATGGTCTTTGTGCATGGATTCTTATCCACAGAGGACCAGTGTGTGTGTTATGGTCTTTGTGCATGGATTCTTATCCATGCACAAATAAATGGTACTTATAATAAATGGTACTTATAAATGGTACATTCAGTAGTCATTAAGCCCAGTCCAAACATAAAAATGAGGAATGTATATTTCATTGTATCTCCACTTTTCCTACGAAGATTAGGGCAGTACATGTTAGAAATGTCTAAACTTAGATGTTGATGGGCTTAATATGTACACTTACCCTACACTACCCAAAATGCACTCTATTGGTGGAATGACCCATATTCTGAGAACTAAACATATCCTTATTTAGGGGTATATGTGGTGCTGCAACGAGAGCCTCCTTATGCAACGTTGTGATTTACAGCTGTGACACGGACTGGCACGGAGCCATGAGGTCATAAGGGAGGGGCCAGGAGGGATAGGTTCCAGTGTTGCTGTGCTGCCGAGTGGGAGTGCAGGGTCAGCGTCTTCTTCCCTTTAGAAGTCAGCTAGACTGAGTGCCTGCTAAGATTTACACGCTCAGATAGAGGCTATCTGGACAGAAGAATCAGAGATAGTCTATCATCTTCAAAGGAGACCCTGACCTACTGCTCAGCAACAGCACAACAGGACACAGGTTGACTCACTGTGTTAATGAGTTTATTTTATTCAACACAGTGAAGCACAATGCCCAGGAGGCTGCTGAGGGGAGGATGGCTCATAATAATGTCTGGAATGGAATCAACTACACAGACACCATGTGTTTGAGGCCATTAAATGTATTCTGTTCCAGCCATTTCTATGAGCCTGTCCTCCCCATTGAAGGTGTCACCTAAATTGCACAGTGACCAGGTGGAGGTACCTACCACACATTGCCAGGCTTGGTCTGGTCCAGAGTGATCACGCCCCCATGGCGCTCCCCCACCAGCTCCGGGGCCATCCAGCGCAGGGGCGCTGACTCGTCGTCCTCTGTGATGATGTAATCCTCCTGTGACATGAGAGAGGGACAGAGTCAAGCATGGGGCATCCATGTAATTACATGCAGAACACAAGTGTAATTTAATAGGATGTCTATCTCAGAATAGTTCTATAATCAACTAGTAGGCTCACATTCACCTTTTTTCCCCATTCAATTCAGTGATGTGTTTTGCCAAGGCTTCTTTCGAAGAAGCATTTGGATGTTTGGTTTCCTTCAGTTCTAACCCACATTACTGTACTTTGAGTTGTTTTCAGAGTTCCTAAGTACTTAATCAAGCTCATAAATACAGCCAAAACACGTCTGGCCACACTTGTTGACCGTGCTAAATAGAGAGCTCAACATTATTTGAGGAATGCAGCGGGCGGAGCTAGCCTTATCGACAGTCAGGCCAGGGACAAACGCAGTAGGGAGTTACACTTTGGTATAACAGTCTTAATGCTTCACAGAGTTCTGCCAGACTGGGGTCAAAGGCTGTATATAAACCCCCTACTGGAAAGCACTTATCCTCCCCTTAATAAACCACTTTTACACTATTGTGTTGACTACACGGACTAGGCCATATACTACTGTACAGTACTGGCTTTGACATCCTTTGAAACTTTGGTGGATGTGTAAGCTCTCTGTTCAGCTGAGCTCAGCATTGTGAAAAGGGTTATAGGTTAATGAACTTAAACTGAAACTATTGTAACAGCACACATACACAGCCACCTCCTGTCACCTGAAAATAAAACAAAATCCCCCTGATTCCATTTGAAGGAAAACAGGATGGAAAGTTCCCTGGTACCTTGTATCTGTAGGGGCCGATGCCATAGTCTCCCACTTTGACCGTCAGGTCTGCAGTCAGATAGCAGTTCCTCAGGGCTAAGTCACTGAGAAAGGAGGGAGAAACCGATTAAAGAAGATTAAAAAACATGAGGATTTACAGAGTTTATTGTGTGTTCAATATGGTTTGGTGTGGTCATAGAACGGTTGAGTTCAATACAATCTGGTGTGGTCATAGAACGGTTGAGTTCAATACGGTCTGGTCATAGAATGGTTGAGTTCAATACGGTCTGGTCATAGAACAGTTGAGTTCAATAACATCTGGTGTGGTCATAGAACGGTTGAGTTCAATACAATCTGGTGTGGTCATAGAACGGTTGAGTTCAATACAATCTGGTGTGGTCATAGAACGGTTGAGTTCAATACGGTCTGGTGTGGTCATAGAACGGTTGAGTTCAATACGGTCTGGTGTGGTCATAGAACGGTTGAGTTCAATACGGTCTGGTGTGGTCATAGAACGGTTGAGTTCAATCTGGTGTGGTCATAGAACGGTTGAGTTCAATCTGGTGTGGTCATAGAACGGTTGATCTGGTGTGGTCAATACAATCTGGTGTGGTCATAGAACGGTGAATAGAACGGTTGATCACAGGGCGGTGAATGGATCACAGGGCTGCAAATAATAGGCAGTTGGTCCAGTTGTTCTGGTGCCAACCCACAGGTCCAGTTGAGTCTACCAGCACTACATCCAACAAATAGCTCTCATTTGTTCCCTCTGAACTAGGGTTGGGCGATACTTGGGGAGAACTCTTCTACGACACACTACACCAAATATCGCGATATCTGATATAATCGTTTTGCGCCGTTAATGACTAAAATCACTCCAGACTGTGCAATTTGTGCTTATTTACAATATTAGTCGCATTCTCATTAAATAATATTTGTGTGCCGAAGAAATAAGACTTAATTTAGAGATTCTTTTCAACATATTGCACAGACTGATTAAACTGCACAGTTTAGATTTGTAAAGTTCAAATTAAATATAGTCTTGCGCATCACAATATATCAATGTCATCATATATCAGCCCAACCCAAGTTTGAACACAAGTAAGCGGTTTGGGATAAACACTGCAGTTCACACAGCTGTAGTCTCTGAAGAGAAAACAATACTCTGAACCTTGTTCATCAATCATTTGGGAAGAAGATGGAACTCCGTGCTGCTGCAGGAGACATTTAGATTGGCTCTGTGCTGCTCTCATGTGATCATGGAAATAAATAATTGAAAGGGTGGAATATACAGTCAGTTGCCAGTTTATTAGGTACACCCATCGAGTACCGGGTCAGACCTCCCTGTAGCCATGAAGGGATGTACCTGGTCAGCAACAATGTTGAGATACGCTGTGGTATTCAAATGTTGCTCAATTGGTATTCAGGGACCTAACGTGTGTCAGGAAAACATTCCCCACACCATTACACCACCAGCCTGTGCCAGGATGGGGCCATGGACTCATGCTGCTTATGCCAAATCCAGGATTCGTCAGACCAGGCAATGTTTTTCCATTCATCAAATTGTCCAGTCTTGGTGGTTTAGTGTTTACGAGACTCTTCTTGTTTTTAGCTGATAGGAGTGGAACTCGGTGTGGTCATCTGCTGCAATAGCCCATCCATGACAAGGACTGACGAGTGGTACGTTCCAAGATGCCGCTCTGCACATCACTGTTGTACTGCGCCGTTATTTGCCTGTTTGTGGCCCGCCTGTTAGCTTGCACGACTCTTGCCATTCTCCTTCGACCCCTCTCATCAACTAGCTGTTTCACCCACAGGACTGCATGGTTGTTTTGGTCACGCCTTTCTCGTAAACCGTAGACATTGTCGTGCATGAAAAGCCCAGGAGGCCAGCTGTTTCTGAGGTACTGAAACCGACACGGCTGGCACCGACGATCTTACCATGCTCAAAGTCACTTAGAATAGGCGAAACTAGTGACCTAACATTTAATTGAACAGTAACTGAATGCCTTGATGCCGGTCTGCCTGCTTTATATAGCAAGCCACGGCCAGTATTTTTGGGGTGGTGTACCTAATAAACGGTCCACAGTATATTTTCATGCCTTAAATACACTGTACAGGCCTATGACAGGATGACATAATATCCCAGTGACAAATTTTGAATAATTACATTTTCCTCACCCTAATATGATTAAATGCCATGTCTCAGGTGATTAAGGACCCCTTCAACCTGACTCTAAATCCAACCATCACAGACCCAGGTCAGGGCAGGGCCAGACAAAGACTGGACTCTTCAGTGGCTTTAGACCCAAACACATTTGGACTTATAGCTTGCATCACTAGAGGAAACCTCATCCAGTTGCTTCTGTTCCGCCCCTAGTAACAAAATCACTGATGCTGGAGCTTTTCCCCACTCACTCATACAGCACCAGGATATTGTTCCCAGGGAAGAACACTCACAGGTGGGCAGTGAGGCGGGGTGGACAGGGGAGGGCGATAATGGGGGACAGGGCTGTCTGAGTGGACAGATGGTATCTCATTCAGACTGGGACCCTCATGGAGGGAGAGGCTCTGGTTTCCCCTTGGCCCAAGAAACATTTCACCACCAACCCGTTCCAAGCGCGTCTCTTTTACCCCGTCTATCCGTGGACATCGCTGACACTAGTGGTCTGTGCTCGTACACCCCGAGAGCTACTGTCAGGCCCACTGAAACATCGGCAAGATAAATTGAGAGATATTTTAAACCTCTTCTGTCCTGGATGTTCCTTGCTGTTGGCGAACACAGTGCATTACAGTACTACTGGAAGATCAGGGAGAGAGAATCAGATTCAAAGTCGTATCCCTACAAGGCAAATGGCATGGGGGCAGTTTGGTGCAGACACATCAGCAGATTCTTAACCTCTGACAGAAAATCCATATAGTTCAGAGACCTAGCGAGTTAAAAACAAAGACCTTACAACAACAAAAAAGGAGATCAACTGATTTTGCTCATTTTTTTCAAGTCAAGTGAAACTATCATTTGCGTAAAATTACCAAATTAATTCAAATATGTGCTGGATGCTATGGTTGTCACACTGGTCGAAAAACTGGGGAACACAGTTCCCGCTCCTCTACTGCCCCATATGCCATTTCTCCCCAGGGTTGTTATGTAATGTCAGTCAGAGTGGTTCTCCTGGACCGCCATGACAGCTCGCTAACTTATTGCTGTGGCCACCCCATCACAATAACATGCTCCAGCCACTTTAATAATGGGAATTGATGGGAAATGTAAAATATATCACTAGCCACTTTAAACAATGCTACCTAATATAATGTTTACATACCCTACATTATTCATCTCATATGTATATACTGTACTCTATATCATCTACTACATCTTTATGTAATACATGTGCCACTTTAACTATGCCACTTTGTTTACATACTCATCTCATATGTATATACTGCACTCAATATCATCTACTGTATCTTGCCTATGCCGCTCTGTACCATCACTCATTCATATATCTTTATGTACATATTCATTATCCCCTTACACTTGTGTCTATAAGGTAGTAGTTTTGGAATTGTTAGCTAGATTACTTGTTGGTTATTACTGCATTGTCGGAACTAGAAGCACAAGCATTTCGCTACACTCGCATTAACATCTGCTAACCATGTGTATGTGACAAATACATTTGATTTGATTTGCTGGGCTCAGACCACAGACCCTAAGCCTTGGCTATAGTTTCAGTTCACACCACTGCCACTGTCCCAGAAGGCTTTGTGGCACCGTGCTAGCCACAGCCCCGTGTCGGGTACTTTGTGGGCGGGGCATCACACCGTGGTAGTAAATCAACTTTGCAACCCAACCAAAAGAAAAGCGGTGCACTATTTTTTATTACGACCCTGTTAACGGTGGAATCTCGTACTTGGGCTCCTTTTGAGTTGTAACACAGGATAATAAATGGCCAACATGAGGCTATCCATTTACACACAAACAGCAGAATCATCATATCCCTCTGACAGGCTGATAGTTGACACTGTGGCAATGCGTGGGAGCTGGGTAATTGGAGCCCTTTGGGTTTATTCTGAGCATGCAAAACAGAGCATGTGGATGCGCTGAGCGGAGCCTACATGTCCTGCACTGCCGGGTAAAACGTTCAACCAAACAGGCCCTTGCAGCACTCTCCTTTTTGGACAGGCCCAGTGTCCCTGTTTTAGGATTGGCTCAGTGTTGGCTTGGGAGTAGGAGTACGTATCCATAAGAGAAAGTTGCCATGAGGGAGGCCAAAACCACATATTTCATTTGATAGAGACAGACAGATTAATATCACTTGTCTGATACTATCGTAACTCAACATTTTTAAGTTGGAAGATGTAAAAACAGACAGTACTACTCAAAATGTTTGATGAAGTCTTAATTCCTTGAAACACGACTGTCGTTTGACATCTGAAGGCTGTGCCCTTAGCTAAAGCCGTGTCTAGTTGTGACTGACTGGTGTAAACGGAGCCAGAGCAGAAGTGCTACCTGTGCAGGAAGTTGTGTTTGTGGAGGTGGGTGACGCCAGCAGCGATTTCACAGGCCATCTTCTGCAGCTGCAGCAGCTCAGCATTTCGGAACATCCAATCCTGCTGAGACAGGTAGCTCCGGAGGTCCCCCTGAAATGGAGACACATGCACAGGATAACACCTGTGTACTAGGTTCAATGCCAAAAACAGCATTTGCTTAGTCTATATTTTAATATAAAATGGCACACAGAAACATCACAACTTGAAGCTCCTGTAAAATGGACTTGAGTGACTATCTGAAGGTGCATTGTAAGCAGTCATCCACACAGGGGCAGTAGACTCCCTCCAACTGCATAGCTCTCTCCAGCCCAGCAGGGTTTTCCTGCTGATGGGGGAGTAGAACCAAATAAGGGCCCAGCTGTTTAATACACCTAGGTCTATATGCTGTGTCACGCAATTTTAAAATACAAAATCCGGCCAGTGGGGTGGATCGCCGAATGGCCAGGTCACGTTTCTGGGCACACGGTCAAAAGCTCCGTTTGGGGGTGAACGGGGCAGGCCAGGGGTGTGTGAGAACAACGAGTCCCACAGTCTGGGGAAATAGGTTGAGGGTGGCAAAATTAATTTCCACCCCTCAGATGTTGGGGAGGGCAGCTGAGGCTGATGCCAGAATGTAACTAACCACCAACCCACCAGAGACCTCTGATTGTAGTGGTACAAACCGTCACTATGTGGGTTAGGCCGAGGTGGCATGAGTGCAAGGCATTCATCTGTCAGTTTAGATCAGTAACGTTGGGATAATGAGTGAGTTGATGGATTCACTGACAAGGCTCCTCCTGAGGTAATAGGGGCTTGCCTCGTACTATTGTGTCAACAGTGGCTGTAGTTCACACCCTGCAGGCAACTCAAAGCTCTGAGAACTGCCATGAAAGGCTTGCATTCTCACCTACATCTCCCAACATAGTGCAGCCTCCTTTTTAAAAGAACAAAGCCTTCACAACATATTGTTAAGACTTTTACCATTAAAATAAAAAAGTGTTGTGAAAAACAAACGACGGAAAGAACATTGAGCAAAGACCACCATCGTTGATTGACTGTATTTTAACCCAATGACCACTGATCGTCTTGAAATCTAGCTGGGTAGATAGCCAATGAGCTGAGGTAAACGGCAATGGTTATGTGTTGGAAGACCAACCACAATAGCCACACCCTTATTTTGACACTGCGCCACTAATCCAGGATGGAATTTCACTGAAGGGGGCATTATAATGTATCATTACAAAGGACTTTAGCTACACACACCCTCTGCTACTTTGTCATTTATCCTACAAATACGAGGAACAGTAGAGGCCCCAATATGGAGCCCTGTGGAACACCACATGATATCCCTCTAGCCCCCAGGCGGTCCTTCACCAGGATCCATTCTGATCGGTCCCTTATACAAAGCCAGTCAGATCAACTGGGTCCTTGACAAGGATAGGATCTACTCCAATAAGGTCCTTCTATACACAACCAGTCAGTGAAAAGGGCTGCAGGCCCAGGTATGTATGGGGATCAGGTCCACCACGGTGGGGGAGCTCTGGAGAAGGTGACTGCTGTGTCACCCGGAGCTAAGAGGACTCTTGTGGAATGTGGTAGTGAAAACACAGCCACTCTGCGGGGTCATACAATATACAGGCAGCTTTCGGTAAAACTGTCAATCCACACGACTCAAGGTAATGGATCAGCCGTGTTTACTCAGCGCTCTCTGTGCCCTTACTGACTACAAGCAGCTTAGACCAGACTACTGACGGAACCACCATAACTCTTGTTATTGTCTTGCTGGAAGATCCACTTGCGGCCAAGTTTCAGCCTCCTGGCAGAGGCAACCAGGTTTTTGACAAATATATCCTGGTACTGGGTAAAGTTCATGATGCTGTTGAGTGTTGACCTTAACAAGGGACCCCAGGAACAGTGGAAGAAAAATTGCCCCATAAGATTAACGTCCACCATCATAATTTACAGTAGGCAGTGTTTCCGCTGCAACCATTTAGCTGTGGCACTGCAAAGTCATTGCCGCTACTTTCTGCCAAGGCGCACTTTGAAGACGCTATAAAAGTCCACATTTACTTTTCCTGTGCAAATACAATGACTAATGACTAGAAAATCCAGACAGCTCCACAGTAGAATATTTGATATATTTACCTAGTCTGTTTGTTGTTGTGTGTTTTTTGCAAGATAAATGTTCCTCTCAAGGTGCATTCAAGTTGACAGTGTTATAGGAAGGGACAAGCAGCCAATTCTTAATGCAACAGCAGTTTTAATGGCATTTGTTTAAAAGAGCTTTCCATTCCTACTTTTTTCTTATCTTCAAAATGTGTGTAAACTGCACCATTGTAAACCCAGAGTTTTAGCAGTGGCATGGTTAACCTCTCTGCGCACGGAACCCGGTAGCGGGCTGAAATTCCACAACATACGGTGATCGCTACATAAATAGTCATATTAAACATTCATTAAAATACAAGTGTCTCACATGTATCGAAAGCCTAGAATCTTGCTAATCCAACTGCGTTGTCAGATTTAAAAAAGGATTTACTGCGAAAGAATACGATGCGATTATCTGAGGATAGAGCCCCATAAAAAAAAAGATATATTTCAACCAGCACAGGCTAACAAAATCACAAACTGCATTAAAATAAATAGTTTACCTTTGACGATCTTTGTCTGTTTGCAATCCCAATGCTCATTGTTACACAATGAATGATCTTTTGTTTGATAAAAACTGTTTTTATAGCCTAACCCGAAACGTTTTGTGAACCGCTTGTGTCGTGAATTCCGTCTCATTCCATTTTCGACGACACATTCGAAGGTAAATACCCACACAAAACGTGACTTTTCCAGTCATGTTTGGTTTCATTGCAATCAACTGGTTTGTTTGTAACACAACCAAACCTGATGGGCCATTTCACGGGACGTATTGGCTGAAAGAAACCGATTTGAAGACAAGTAATCACATCACTGTGCACCAATGATATGACCACTGTTTCGATGATTGACTGTATTTTAACCCAATGACCACTGATCGTCTTGAAATCTAGCTGGGTAGATAGCCAATGAGCTGAGGTAAACGGCAATATGCAATGGTTATGTGTTGGAAGACCAACCCATGTAGTAAACTCCGGCGTAAAGAGAGTCATTCGCTATTGAAGTTTTATACCGGAAGGAACTACGCATATTACGCACAGCATTGTTTGGTAAACGCGCAGATTCAGCTGTTTATATATCAATCAGTATGGCGACTAAGTCAGGGAAAGCTAAATTGAAGTCTAGATATACAGGTGTACACACAATTTTAGAAGAAATTGATAGGAAAAGCGAGACAGAGATTGTTGTAGGACGATTCATTTAGCGATTCCCAAGTGGAGGAATATTTTTTGTTTTGGACTGGTAAGTTCTTCTCATGCTAATGCCCTTGTTTGAAATTAATAATATAAAATATTATTTGTGATTTTTTTTTAATTTTAGAAGCAATATATAAAAATGTAATGTAATGAAATGTGAGATGCGTGTGTCTGCAGCCCCACCCCAACCCACATGACATAGCCTATTTGAGGCTGTTGAGAACAATGGCCAAAGTGAAATGGATTATTATTATTAAGACAGTAGATCTAGCAGGTCTATAATAATATATTCAACCTTATGTTCCCTGTACTGTATGTATGTATGTATGTATGTATGTATATATATATATGTATATATATATGTATATATATATATATATGTATATATGTATGTATATATATATATATATATATATATATATATATATATATATATATATATATATATATATATATATATATATATATATATATATATATATATATATATATATATATATATATATATATATATATATATTAATTATACCTGTTGATACTCACTTTACAGCAGAAAGAGACTGCTATGGCACCTGGCATCAGCAGCACAATATTGTGTAGAGCTTTGGCAAAGTGGGTGGGGTTATATCCTTCCTGTTTGGCACTGTCCAGGGGACTCATCGGATGGGGCCACAGTGTCTCCTGACCCCTCCTGTCTCAGCCTCCAGTATTTATGCTGCAGTAGTGTGTGTCGGGGCTAGGGTCAGTTTGTTATATCTGGAGTACTTCTTCTGCCTTATCCGGTGTCCTGTGTGAATTTAAGTATGCTCTCTCTAATTCTCTCTCTCGGAGGAGGAGGAGGACCTGAGGCCTAGGACCATGCGTCAGGACTACCTGGCATGATGACTCCTTGCTGTCCCCAGTCCACCTGGCCTTGCTGCTGTTCCAGTTTCAACTGTTCTGCCTGCGGCTATGGAACCCTAAACTGTTCATATTTACTCTTGAGGTGCTGTCCTGTTGCATCCTCTACAACTACTGTGATTATTATTAGTTGACACTGCTGGTCATCTATGAACGTTTGAAAATCTCGGCCATGTTCTGTTATAATCTCCACCCGGCACAGCCAGAAGAGGACTGGCCACCCCTCATAGTCTGGTTTCTTCCTAGGTTTTGGCCTTTCTAGGGAGTTTTTCCTAGCCACCGTGCTTCTACACCTGCATTGCTTGCTGTTTGGGGTTTTAGGCTGGGTTTCTGTACAGCACTTTGAGATATCAGCTGATGTAAGAAAGACTTTATAAATACATTTGATTTGATAAAGGACTGAGGGTCTTCCAAATATTGAAAGTGTGTAAATAATTACCCATGTTATTTTGTAAATGTATATATTTTTTTCTTCATATTTTTTGCTCCATTTTTGGGGGGGAGGGGGGGGGGGGGGGTTAGAATACCATTTTGGCATCTTGTATATAGTTATTTGTTTCAAAATGTATACCTTCACCAATTTGGCCACTTGGGTACATTTGGGCTACTTGTGTGGGACACCTGGGTGACTTCATGATAAATGTCATGTAGCACACTCATTTTGGAAGTTATCATTCTGAAACTTTGCACAAGTACTGTTGCCCTCTTATGTTTTTCACTGAAATTGTCCCCATCATCCTATCTGAATGTTTGTTTTATCTTGTTCATTTTAAAGATACAACAATAAATAAAAAAAACATGTTTTTTTTTCATTGTATTATCTAAACCAGATATATTGTGTTATATTCTCCTACATTCAATTCACATTTACACAAACTTCAGAGTGTTTTCTTTCAAATGGTACGAAGAATATGCATATCCTTGGTTCTGTGCCTGAGCTACAGTCAGTTAGATTTGGGTATGTCTTCAGGCGGAAACTGAAAAAAGTAGGGGGTAGAACATTAGCACGCCACAATTCACTGTGAGTGCATAGGGGAGTGTGGGGCAGAATGTAACACAGGTCAATGGTAAGGTAACTTGGGGTAAAACACAGCCCCACCGGAATATTTTTTGGGGAGTGACTCAAAATTGTGATGAGACCGATTACATGTGTTGCTGAGCAAGACTAGTGGCCACCAGGGATAGTGTTGGGGGGGTAAATGGTGACATGACGTGGTTTCTGTAAGAAGTGCAGGCAGGTGTATGACCTCAAGTTACCCTATCAGGTAGGCAGGCCTACATAATGTTCGCTGTGTTTATGCACGTTTTTGGAACATCAAATTCATCAATAAGATACTAACTAATTAAAAGATCACATTTTGAATCTAACTAATGATTAGATCAATAGGATAAATGCAGAGAAGCAAACCTAAGATTGACTATTTATAGCCACTATGCTGTTTTCAGCTGGCCTACAGGTGATGATGCTTATTGCTAATAGCATTCCTAAAAATATGGACCATGCATAGGCTATATTCACAATGTTCCAATATGTATAAAAATAAATAAATACAAATATGGACCATGCATAGGCTATATTCACAATGGTCCAATATGTATAAAAATAAATAAAAATGTTAAACAAATAATTTTACCAGTATGTTATTAGGCTCATTATATTTTAGACGGCGTGAGCATTATTTTATTTTTCATTCACTTTGGAGTAAAAAGTCCCCAGAACAGAGCTTCTCAATTTTTCAATATAAAAATTATCTGGGGGGACCCCCTCCGCAACTTCTCCCCCAGAGCTCCCTTTTCATGTCATCCAACAAATGTTTGCTAAACGGCATTGGTATTTGGATTGGTTGGTACTTTGGTCAGATGACATGAAAATAGAGCACTTTGGCCACGCACACCAGTGGTGGGTTTGGTGTTGAAATGAGAATGTATGAGCAGAAAATAACCCCATACCTACTGTAAAATATGGTGGTGGATCTTTGATGTTATGGGGTTATTTTGCTTCCACTGGGGCCCTTGTTAAGGTCAACGGCTTCATGAACTTTACCGAGTACCAGGATATTTCAGCCCAAAATCTGGTTGCCTCTGTCAGCAGGCTGAAACTCGGCTGCAAGTGGATCTTCCAGCAACACAATAACCCAAGCACACATTAAAATCAACAAAGAAATGGTTAATATGCTACAAAACTGACATTTTGCAACGGCCATCTCAGTCTCCAGACTTGAAACTACTATAAAAACCTGTGGTTGGATAAAGGATATCAAGGATCTGGAAAGATTCTGTAGGGAGGAATGGTCTAAGATCCCTGCCAATGTCTTCTCCAACTCATAAAACATTTTAGAAAAATGCTCAGTGCCATTATGCTAGCAAGGTGAGGTATTGAAAAGTATTGAAAACAGGAGTGTAAATAATTTTGACCCCAATGTTTGATATTAAGTTTTTTTTATTTAATTTACTTTATCCATACAAATATCATGACACCTAAATAATGTAACAATAAAAAAAGGTGCAAAACACCCCACCCATACCTTCTGGATGGTGAGTGCCAAAACACCCCACCCATACCTTCTGGATGGTGAGTGCCAAAACACCCCACCCATACCTTCTGGATGGTGAGTGCCAAAACACCCCACCCATACCTTCTGGATGGTGAGTGACAAAACACCCCACCCATACCTTCTGGATGGTGAGTGCCAAAACACCCCACCCATACCTTCTGGATGGTGAGTGCCAAAACACCCCACCCATACCTTCTGGATGGTGAGTGCCAAAACACCCCACCCATACCTTCTGGATGGTGAGTGCCAAAACACCCCACCCATACCTTCTGGATGGTGAGTGCCAAAATAAGAAGTCCTCAAAGCTCCTCCATAGACCAGATGCAACAACTGTTGCAGAGACATCAGAGCTGAGCTACCTCATCAAGTTAATACCTCCGGCCAAGATGACCCACTCAGTTACAAGGTCCACTCACACCCTCCTCTCCAGCCTGAAGTTGTTTAACGACCACAATAACATTAAGTCATTAGCCAAACCCCATCTCTGTCCCCTGGATGTCGATTAAGGAAGCCCCTTCCTACAAACAGAGGCCTCTGCTATAGTAGCGGCCAGTCAGTCACAAGGCACAGTACCAGGCAGAGAGAGCTCTGTCAGAGATATGGGTGGCATCCCTCCTCCCTTTATAGAGGCTAGATCTGGGTTGGGGTCTAATTTATAGAGGCTAGATCTGGGTTGGGGTCTAAATTATAGAGGCTAGATCTGGGTTGGGGTCTAATCTATAGAGGCTAGATCTGGGTTAGGGTCTGATCTATAGAGTCTAGATCTGGGTTAGGGTCTGATTCATAGTCTAGATCTGGGTTAGGGTCTGATCTATAGAGGCTAGATCTGGGTTAGGGTCTGATTCATAGAGTCTAGATCTGGGTTAGGGTCTGATCTATAGAGGCTAGATCTGGGTTAGGGTCTGATTCATAGAGTCTAAATCTAGGTTAGGGTCACTTGAGGGCTCCCACATGTGCACACACACACAAAGTAAAACTCCATCTATGCAAACAAACACGAAGCCCAACAGTAAACACATTCAAGACAAACACACACTATATCAAACACGCACTATATCAAACACGCACTATATCAAACACGCACTATATCAAACACGCCCCACTTACACACAAGCACACGCGTACACACACTAAACCGAGGGCTGATGCCACTGTGGGTAACAGCCTTTCAGATGCACTGAAAAATGAGCTCTGGCCGAACTGAATCAGAACATACCATTCACATGCCTGACTTACAGCCTGTCATCCCGAAACAGACTCAGCCGAAACACTAACCCCGAGAGGGGGAACGGAAACACATAGAAATAAATTCCTCTGAAACTCCCAGCTAATCCTAAAGACAGGCAGGACCTAATCAACAGGGTAATGTATATTCTACCAAGACTGAACATTCTGACGCGCTCACACAGCACGAGCTGACAAAAAAAGCACTATGAGGACCAACATATTGCCGGTGTGGAGAAAAAAACACACAAACACAGCAGGATGTGGGACTGGGCTCAGTGGGCTGATGGGGGGGTAAATGGAGCCTGTTTGCTGGTTGAGGGAGGGAGGGAGGGAGGGAATGTGAGCTGAGACAGGTCCCTGATGAAACCTGCTGCTATGCAGCTCTCTGGTCCTGGGCACAGGGGCAAGAGGGGCCCAGAATAGATCAAGAAAAACACTAGATAAATCAGGCCATGATGGACAGCATTGACGGAGTGCAGCTCCCCAATAACCCAAGACGGATAGGCAAGCTAATTTAAGATGCACGGCTAAACCGGGAAGGGGGGGGGGGCTTGTAAGGCCAGGTGATTGGGAGACTAAATTATGTCTACTTATTGGATGGCGTTGGAACTGGAGTCTGAGCTGCCCACAAGCGGAGCTTACCACAGTCAGACCGACAGGATGGTCTAATTACTCCCTTCCACTCTGATCATGAGTTAGGAAAAATGCCTGGCATGTTGACATATCATTTGGTGGCAGCTGTGGGATTCATCCAAAACATGTTCTGATGTTTTGACTTTTAAAAGGGTTCACTGATCAAATATAATAGGTACTGTATATTGACTCATACAATCATAAATGATAGTAATTGAGGACACTCACCAGCTCGCAGTACTCAAAGACCAGCAAGAAGGGGATAGCCTCCACACACTGGCCCAGACACTGCAGGATGTTAGGGTGCACCAGAACTCTATGAAGAGAAACACCGGTTAAGACAATCTACTGTAGTCTATATCACTGATGTGAATACTGGAGGACTACAGCTGGCATCTCTTCCAGTCCCATTCTGTTAATAAAGACTAGTGAAATAAGAACACTCTGCAGTGTCCAAGTTAGAAGGCAGAGGGTGCTGCTCCACTAGGAGAAGTCAGGCGTAGCTGTCATTATAATACCTTAGTTACTTTATTCAAGTACTGACAGATCTGTTACTCTGTTATTTAGATTCTTGCTATAATGCATTTTCTAAATTAATCTGGTGTGTTCCATTTAGCCAATTGTTGGAACTGGGCCTTTGGCAAAATTTTCCTGAAAATCTGAAAATGACCCTGAAATTGCCATGACAATAAAATAAATGTCCAAAATGCCCCTTCTTTTCAGCCTCTCCCAGCAGACATGCCAGTAGCTCACCTGTAAGGGTCTCCGTGCTGCAGGAAGTCATTCTGCTCCATGGCACTTGCGTTAGCCTTCAGCTCCTTGACCACCGCCTTGGCCCCACCCGGGTCTGTGTAGATCTCACTGAGGAGGACCTGGACACACACACACACAGGTTAGAGTGCAGGGAAGGAAACACACAGGAAACATGTTAAGGGTCGAGCCAAAACACTGGTAGTCTGCAGGAAGGCAGGTCTTTCTGAAAACAAGGGAAGGATGGTGGGGATGTAGTTAGGGGATGGGGGGGTGGGTGTAGCTAGGGGATGGATGTAGCTAGGGGATGACGGGGGTGTAGCTTGGAGATGGGGGGGGTGTAGCTACGGGATGGGTGAAAGTCAGGGGAGCCATGGAGAGACAGCAATAATCACAACATAGAACACACTGCCAGGTGGTGTAGGACCAGAGGCTGAGGGGCTACTCTAGTCATATTTACCATGTTGATTCATTAAGGATGAGCTTCAACTGTGATGAAGTGAGCAGCTGTCTCCTTTTGTTATTACGTACACCAAAACTCAACCCCAGGGTGAAATACTCGCTCCTCTCAAACACACTGTACAGGCTACTGGAGACAACTGACTAAAGCGTCTGGAGTAGGGTTGGAATTTTGGGAAAGGTAACAGAATTTTGCGACCTTCGTCAGGAAGAAATGTCTTACCTTGCCAAACCAGCCGTTCCCAATCTCCTGGATGTAGCTGAGACTGTGACGGACCACCTGAGGGCCAGTGGATCCCACTGCGGTGGCCAACAAAAAAAGAACCCAGAGTTAGTGTGTGTGATCTGCAGGTATGTCGTAGTACGCAGCATTCTGGTCCCAGACCAAACCATGGTGACACAATGGCACCTGTTTGTTTTTTCTATTTTTATTTATTTAACCTTTATTTAAATAGGCTGTTGCATGATATCAAATGTTCATCTGTATGGTTTTTCCTCTGTGAAGAGATGCAGCCAGGGCATGAGTTCAATCAATACAGAAAACTGGAGCAGTTGTGTTGTTAGTTATCTAAACACAGTAGCAGGATTCTATTCAGATCAGATGCTCAGGCCAGGATATGTTCCAACTGTATTTACTCATTGCAAAACAACAGCAGTGTTACACATTATGGATTCCCAGGAAAAAGGTACAGGAGTGTTTAAACAAAAGCTTCATACATTAAGATGTTAATCTACTTCCTTCCCATATGAAGCCTGAGCATGTAAACTGAGGCTAACCTTTGACCTTACACAGGGCCCATATGGAACTAGTACAGAAGGAAATATCCAAGGGTCAGTATTTCTGTCACATGCCACTGAATCTACTTAGAAATGTCTTACAGTACATGAGGAAAACAGCCGACAGATGTGGCTTCACTGAGCCAAGTTAGCTAACTAAACCCACACAGACGTTATGCATGGGTTGCCTACACAATCAGGTCAACAAACCTTGTTGAGGGGACTTAACATCAAAAGTATTCAGAGCTCTAAAGTGAAACTAATTTGGTCGCATATGTGACAAACTATTATTTGTGCAGCCAGAGATGTTATTTTGGGAGCATTGTGCGACTTGGAAAAGATCTCCCAGATAATAATTGTTGTAGCCTAACGATTAGGCTTCGCCGTACCGTTGTTTCCGAGTGCCCTGATTTGATAGAGTCATGGTTGCACCATTACTACAGCAAAAAACTGCTTGCTTGTAGCCCAACAAGGTCAAAGGATCTGACCAATATTACCGCCTAAACATTTCTATCTTCCTATAGCGGGAACCACATTTTACATTCAAACCATTGTAAAACTATTCACTAACCATTTATAATTTATTCAGACATGTCACCTCATTGGCGAGCTAGCTAACAACCTGGTAACTTTTTTTTTTAAGTCTTATTTAACTAGGCAAGTCAGTTATGAAACTTTTTTTTTTTTACAATGACGGCCTACCCCAGCCAAACCCGAACGACGCTCGGCCAATTGTGCGCTACCCTATGGGACTCCCAATCACGGCCGGATGTGATACAGCCTGGATTCGAACCAGGGACTGTAGTGATGCCTCTTGCACTGAGAGTGCCTTAGACCACTGCGCCACTCGGGAGCCCTACCAGAATTTCCAAACATTTTGTGGCACAGAAAGAAAGGAAAAGGGATAGCTACTTCAGAAGATCAATGATCATAACAATGAATGAATGACAGATCTCTTGCATGTCATCGCAAATGGGACATTTTTAAAGAGTGTGTACAATTAAATGTACTGGTTTTACACAATGTAGAAAAAAACTAATATTTCACAAATTACTTATTCATCAACATTTTAGCTTTTATAAAAAACAAATGTCTTGACAGTGTAGGCTGTAAATATAGGCTGTATCTCAATCAATTTAAAAAATCATTTTCTGGTGCTCCTAAATTTAATGTGGTGCTTCCTAACATTTTTCAGTTGAGAGGACCACTGCTACCAATAAAAAAATGTTAATTTAGAGCCCCGAATGTATTACGGACCAGGAAGTAAAATATAAACTCCAGGCCTATATGCACCTCAGACAGATTTGGCCCCATCCTGTCTTCATATGAATCAGTGGGGGTACTCTTAGAGACTAAAATAATCTGGCTAAGCATTTGAGTAAATCCTTTACAATAGTACATGATAAAATTACAAGGATTTGACCTACTCCCCAGACAGAAACAGCCTTTGTGCGATAATGCAGTCATGGTTTTGCATCAGTTGTGGACCTAATCTTGATCTTCGCAGGCTGAACATTTTCTTTTTCAAAGGGCCCCTATGATAATCAGCCTGGCACTACTTTAAATGGAGTGATCACATCTAGCCATCAAATTAAGTCACAAATCCATAATAAGTACAAAGACATAAGCCCTGGCCATATGCAATGAAGCAAGGGCGAATGAGTCGCTCTCACAACATTGTGTGTGGCTGATACAACAGCATCTGGGAGTGTTTGGAAACTAGCACCTGTCCACTACCCAAGGGGGAGCTACTGAGAATGTAGCACAGTCCTGTTATGCAATGACTGACTGGCACAGCTCAAAAGGCTATCATACTGCATACGAGAAGCAGAGAAGACACTCCTACTAAGAGAATGACATAAATACTGAACGGCTGATGGAGACCATAACAAAGTTTAGCTTTTATGTCTACTTCAAAGGAGCATGTGACGACGTTTACAGACTATAAACCCACTATAATGTCACTGGCTGGAAGCAGGGCTGATATACGGCTTATCATGTGAGGAAAGAGTAGTAAACCCAGGCATATAGGCTGCCAGATCATTAGATGTGTTGTTGTCCCTAGGCAGTGCATGACAGTGTCCCAATTAAAGTGTAAAAAAAAGCAGGCAGGTTGGCATTTATTGGGATGACTTATATACTCGAGGCAGCTCCGCAGGGTGGTCACTAGCTGGCACAGCCACAAAGTCATAAAATGTTATTAACCCTAACCACACAGCAAACCTTATGCCCAACCGTAACCTTACATTACAACCAAAAAAAGCACATTTTTGTTTATATACATTTTTACTTTGTGTCTGTTTCATCTAACGGAAACTGCTCTACTCTGCCTCCAGGACAAGACTCATCCCAATCAACCTGTAAAAAGCAGAGGAGAAAGTCCAAAGGGAATGATGACGGTATCAACTCCACCTGACTGATACAGTAAGACAGCTGGGTCACATTCATTCGGTTTGAAAATGTGAAAATGTTTTGCAACAGGAAATAAAAAAAGTTTCATTTCTTATGTGCGTTTACAGGAAGTCCCTTCCTGTTTCAGTCGGTTTGGTGCCTAATAAACACAACCCTGGATACTGTATGCCAAGTTATGGCAAAGGGTCAGGATAAAAAAAAATCTTGGTCCTATGTGTAATGTGCTGGTAGGACTACGCATCTAAGAAAAGTAAGGGTGTCTGACCCCTGACCTGAGATACGGGGGGGTGTCTCCAGGTGGGGGGGTCCGGGCAGGGCCACGGGGGGCACTGCCAGGGTGTACACCTCAGCAGGGGACTGCATGGAGGGGGTGTCTTCAGCTGGAGGGGTGAAGTCAATCTCATCCTCAAAATTGTCCTCAAACTCCTGAAAAACACAATAGTACAACTGTGTTCACCAAACACAGGAATCCTACTTCTGACACCAGTGTACGTTATAATTGTATGTGTGTTACATATGGATGAGGCAGAGCGAGATGAGTCAAATTAACATCCTTGAACTGGACCAAAACAGAATTATCATATTAGCATTTTTTTGCACATCAGGTTCAAATCATCTAAGTGGCTAACATTTATTTGAGATACTTTTGGATTACTTGGACATGAGAAAAATGCTAATATCAGTCCCATGACTTGAATGGGATTTGGATTTGTGCCAGGGAAACTAAACCAAAGCATGGATTTACTTTGTCATACTTCGACCATAGACTGCTTAGGAAACCAATGTCCTTTTTTAATTTTGGTGAACTATCCCTTTAACTCATTACATTAATCATAGCCAATATCTCAAAGCAAGGTTTCTAAAATTCTGGGTCACGGCAGGTAGCCTAGTGGTTAGAGCATTGGACCAGTAACCGAAAGGTTGCTGGATTGAATCCCCGAGCTGACAAGGTAAAAATCTGTCGTTCTGCCTATGAACCAAACAAGGCAGTTAACCCACTCTTCCCTGGTAGGCCATTATTGTAAATAAGAATTTGTTCTTAACTGACTCGCCTAGCTAAATAAAAGGTATAATTAAAAATGTAAAAAATGTTTTAAAAAATTAATGGCCTACAATTTTTAAAAAGTGTCCAAAAATACCGATTTCTGATTGAAAACTTGAAAATCGGCCCTAATTAAAATCAGCCATTCCGATTAATCGGTCGACCTCTACTACAGAGTACTGCAAGACAGGTCTGTGTAAATTAGGCAACCAAACGATACCATGGCTTTATTTAGCTTCCCTTTGGAGCAAATTAGATATGCACAGAATGTCCTGACAGTGACTTAACTTCTTGGTGACAGGGGGCAGTATATTCACGTCCGGATGAAATGCATGCCCAAATTCAACTGCCTGCTACTCATCCCCAGAAGTTAAGATATGCATATTATTAGTAGATTTGGATAGAAAACACTCTGAAGTTTCAAAAACTGTTTGAATAATGTCTGTGAGTATAACAGAAATGATGTAGCAGGCGAAACCCAGAGGAAAAACCATTCAGATTTTCTCTTCTTTTCAATGGGTTTTCATTGGGAATCCAGATTTCTAAGGGACCTTCTTCCAGTTCCTACCGCTTCCACTGGATGTCACCAGACTTTAGAAATTGATTGAGGACTTTCCTTTGTGTAATGAAGAAGTAGTCCTGTTCAAAACGAGGGTCACTTCAAGTGTACTGTTTGTTAGAGGAGCGTGACCAGAAAGGTAGCGTCAGTTTGTATTCTTCCTGTATTGAACACAGATCATCCCGTCTTCAATTTTAAAGATGATTTACTTTAAAAAATACCTAAAGTTGTAATACAAAAGTAGTTTGAAATGTTTTGGCAAAGTTTACAAGTAACTTTTGAGATATTTTGTAGTCATGTTGCGCAAGTTGGAACCGGTGTTTTTCTGGATCAAACGCGCCAAATAAATGGACTTTTTGGATATATATCGACGGAATTAATCGAACAAAAAGGACAATTTGTGATGTTTATGGGACATATTGGAGTGCCAACAGAAGAAGCTCATCATAGGTAAGGCATGAATTATATTTTTATTTCTGCGTTTTGTGTCGCGCCTGCAGGGTTGAAATATGCTTCTCGCTCTTTGTTTACTGGGGTGCTATCCTCAGATAATAGCATCGTTTGCTTTCGCCGAAATGCCTTTTTGAAATCTGACATGTTGGCTGGATTCACAACAAGTGTAGCTTTAATTTGGTATCTTACATGTGTGATTTAAAGAAAGTTTATTTGAATTTGGCGCTCTGCATTTTCTCTGGCTTTTGGCCAGGTTGGACGCTAGCGTCCACATATCCAAAAAGAGGTTAAGCCTACTACTACGTGTTGTCAGGTGCCTGAGAATCTCACCTTGAAATTGACTTCCCGTTCCTTGCAGCAGGTCACACAGTTCACCAGCAGGGCCACCAGGACAAGCAGGGCACTCAGTGACACAACCACAGAGAGGTGTAGAGAGACAGACAGCTGGCCACCTGCAGTCTCCCCTGAAAAAAGACAGGTCAAAGAATATTAGTTCTGCCATACAGCGTTGTGCTGAGCAGCTCAAAAGTTCAAGCTGTATCAAGAATAAAAGTATTGTACATGCAACTGGGACAGTGAATGGTGTTATGTAGCGCTGCAAGCACAGATATGCCTCTATTTGATAGGCTAGTGTTCCTCGCCAGTAATGGACATTAACAAAAAAGGCTAAATGTACATTCAATTGTGATGACTGGTATTCATATAGGCCTAGGTGTTTCCTTATGATGATCACATCCTGTTTCCGGTGTCACGTTCACCAACAACTCAGAGGCCAGAACAAGCTGAGGCTTGAGAGGTCCATTTCTCTGACCATTTCATTGCCATCTCGAACCCTCCCCCAGTCACCCTCCTTCCCATTAGTACATCAACTGGCTGACAGGGTCCACACAGAGCAGTAAAACGTGTTGGTTGCTGGGGATGCTGGGCCAGCAGTTCAGATGTCAAGTGTGTTGACAAGATCCTCTCCCAACCCCCTCACCACTCTGTCACCACAGCCCTATCAACAGAGGCTGGACTGACTGACCCTATCACCACCACCATCCTCCTCCCAAAAATACATGTTTACACAACAAACCACTCACAACTACGGACACTCCAACTCCTTCATCCCTGATACACTTAATCTAGGTCTGATACAGACCTGCACTATCATATAAGATGGAGAAGTGTTTACAATCTCAGTAACCAGTACCACACCAGCATGATAGTTAAAGGTTAAATAAATACAATTAAAATAAAGGTTTTAAATGTAACCTTTATTTAACTAGGCAAGTCAATTAAGAACTAATTCTTTGAATCTAAATTCTGAGCAGATATTTAACAGGGTTTTGGAAAACGTGGTCGCATAAAAAAAAACCTGGACGTTTTACCGTAATTGTTATCAAACTTTG
Source organism: Oncorhynchus clarkii lewisi (assembly GCF_045791955.1). Lineage (NCBI taxonomy): Eukaryota > Metazoa > Chordata > Actinopteri > Salmoniformes > Salmonidae > Oncorhynchus > Oncorhynchus clarkii. The sequence continues at coordinate 54,618,568 of NC_092159.1, read as the reverse complement.
CATCTGCACAGCTTTTGCAGTGTTTTTCTAAATGTTCTGTGTAAATTGTTCAAAGTAGTTATTGTGCAAAGTGCTGTATGGTTTATTAAACTTTGAACTCAATGGTTTTTGTTTAAAGTGAAAAATCTGAGTCAACGCATAATTCAGTTACCATATAATTGCCCAGTAGGCCTACAGGTATGTGTTAAGGGCACCTTGTATCAATGCAAGTAGACTAAACCACAGGCAAAACAGAAACATGCAAACACTGGGTGTGAGTTCTACGTAAATCAGTGTTTGCCTACTGTGTCCTTCCACTCTGAAGCGACTGTGTAAGCGTATTTGTCAAACAGTCAGGGCGTGAAGCATTTTTTAAATGAACAGAAATTAAAATGAAATTAAAACATGTGGAGATTTGGTCCCATGTTTAATGACCTGAAATAAGAGCCCAGAAATGTTTCAAGGGCACAAAAAGCTTATTTCTCAAAAAATGTGTTCCACTTACTAACATCCGTTAGTAAGCATTTCTTCTTTGTGAAGATAATCCATCCAACAGGTTTGGCATATCAAGAAACTGATTAAACAGCATGATCATTACACAGGTTCACCCGTGCTGGAGGCGGTAAAAGGCCACTAAAATTTGCAGTCGTCACAACACAATGCCACAGATGACTCAAATTGAGGGAGCTTGCAATTGGCATGGTGACTGCAGGAATGCCCTACTTCCCGAGAATTGAATATGAATTTCTACCATAAGCCGCTTTCAATGTTGTTTTAGGGAATTTGGCAGTACATCCAACCTTTCTCACAACAACAGGCCACATATAACCCCACACCAGCACAGGACCTCCACACCCGGCTTCTTTAACTGCAGGATCGTCTGAAACCAGCCACCCGGACAGCTGATGAAACTATGAGTTTGCACAACCGAAGAACTTCTGCACAAATGGTCAGAAACCGTCTCAAGGAAGCTCATCTGCGTGCTCGTTGTCCTCACCATGGTGTTCACTTCATTGCAGTTCAGCGTCATAAACAACTTCAGTGGGAAAATGCTCACCTTCAATGGCCGCTGGCACGCTGGAGAAGGGTGCTCTTCACGGATGAAACCCGGTTTCAGCTATACTGGGCAGACAGCTTGTATGGTGTCATGTGGGCAAGTGGTTTGATGATATCAACGTTGTGAACAGAGTGACCATGGTGGGGTTATGTTATGGGCAGGTATAAGCTACGGACAATGAACCCAATTGCATTTTATCGACGGCAATCTGAATGCACAGAGATCCCGTGACAAGATCCTGAGGCCCATTGTCGTCCTATTCATCCGCCACCATTATCTTATGTTTCAGCATGATAATGCACAACAATACACAATTCCTGGAGCTGAAAATGTCCCAGCTCTTCCATGGCCTGCATAAATCAGACATGTCACCCATTGAGCATGTTCGGGATGCTCTGGTTCGACGTGTATGACAGCGTGTTCCAGTTCCTGACAATATCCAGCAAATTCGCACAGCCATTGAAGAGGAGTGGGCCAACATTTCAAAGGCCACAATCAACAACCTGATCAACTAACTATGCAAAGGAGATAAGTCGCGCTGCATGAGGCAAATGGTGGTCACAACAGATACTGACTGGTTCTCTGATACACACCACACCCACTAAGATTTTTGTGACCAACAGTTGCCTATCTGTATTCCCAGTATGTGAAATCCATAGATTAGGGCCTAATGAATTGATTTCATTTGACCGATTTCATTGACTGAACTTTACCTCAGTAAAATCTTTGAAATTGTTGAATGTTGCCTTTATATTTTTGTTCAGTATACATTGCTAATACAAATGACAGAACTTCCCTTCTAGTACATGTGTAATCTTGTTTACTACACTTTCATTTACAACTGAAAGCACATGAAAATGCATCTGTTACAAAGCCATTGACAATAGATTGGTTTAAGCTTCAGATTCATATTGTTGTGTTTTGCTGGCACGCCAGTTGGAGAACCACTGTAGTGGTGAATGACAGAGGCGGAGACAGTGGTCAGGCACCAATCCGATCTACAGATGCCTTCTTGAGTGGCTTCCTTTCCTTCTGCATGTGACAAGGACATTGAGTGAGCCACAGACTATTGATGCCACCTAGTCATAAACCTACTGGGCAGTGTCTATTGATAATTTCCTCTCAGATCTAGCATGGCATGAGCCTGGCACAGGAAGCTAGTAGCTCTAGCAGTGCACGACTGCACGCAAGCCTATCAACGAACACAGCCTCTTCCTATCTAACCTCACTTTTATAGGTCACAGAAACAAGAGGTGACACTCTGGTCCGAACCCCAGTGGTCCCACCAGAGTTGAGAGTCGTAGCTACATACAAAATAGCTAACAGAAGAACACCACTCTGTCGGTCAGTGACAGTGATTTTCCACACTGCACTAAACAATTGAATATGTCTTAGTGTCTTATATAATCCACAGAGAGAGACACACATTTGTGGTACAGTGCTAAAAGACAGCCACGAGGAAGCAGTGAAACATTTATGAATGGTGAATAAAATATTCAGAGGCCTGCCATCCAAACAATGGCCCTGGTGATGTTGCTCTACATCTACATACATCCTGAGTATAGGTCAACAACACAAGTGTTTCCCCCACCTGACAAATACAGTTTGTAGGCTAGTCAGTGCAGTGAAGTGAGAGGAAACAGTGTAGCCTAGCTGCCAGGGCTGGAGGAGAAGGGTGCTGCAGAAGAGAGGTTTGTACTGGGGAATCTGTAAAAGGAGATGCTGACCTTTTCTTAGCCTTGCCCCAGATCTGTTTGTGTTATCATGTCAACTCCAGTGGCATGATAGCACAAACAGATCTGGGACCAGGCTACGCATTGCGTGCGCAAAATCAGAGTGACTAGAATTGATGAATGAATAGTGATGAGGTTCAGCTTTGTTTGGTTGATCTAGCTTTTAGACTGTTTCTTGCTATTTAATTTGAGTCATAGGCCTTTGTCTTTGGAAACACCAGAACTTGGCTGCCTCACTCAAGAATGTCATAAAGTTTATCTGACAGTAACCATAGTCCGTTTTCTAGTCTGATGGAAGCCACTCCTCACTAAAAGGCACATGAGAGCCCGCTTGGAGTTTGCCACAAGGCATCTAAAGGACTCTCAGTCCATAAAAACAAGATTATCTGGTCTGATGAAACCAAGATTGAGCTCTTTGGCTTGTATGACAAGCGTCACATCTGGAGAACACCCAGAAACATCCCTACGGTGAAGCATGGTGGTGGCAGCATCATGCTGTAGGGATGTTTTCAGCGGCAGGGACTGAAAAGACGAACAAAGCAAAGTACAGAGATCCTTGATGAAAACCTAATCCAGAGCGTTCAGGACCTCAGAATAGGGCGAAGGTTCACCTAACAGGACAAGGAACCTTAGTACTTTGCCAAGACAACGCAGGAGTGGTTTCAAGACAAATCTCTGAATGTCCTTGATTGGCCCAGCCAGAGCCCGGACTTGAACCCGATCTAACAGCTCTGGAGAGACCTGAAAATAGCTGAGCAGTGACCATTCCCATCCAACCTGACAGAGCTTGAGAGGATCTGCAGATAGTATCTGCAGAGAGTAAATGGGAGAAACTCCACAGATACAGGTATGCCAAGCTTGTAGCATCACACACACACACACAACTCGAGGCTGTAATCACTGCCAAAGGTGCTTCAACAAAGTAAAGGATCTGAATACTTAGGTGTGTGTGTGATATATATGCCAACATTCCTAAAAATCAGTTTGCTTTGTCATTATGGGGTAGTGTGTGTAGATTGGAGGGAGGGGGGGGGGGGGGGGGGGGGGCAGGCCAGTTTAAACCATTTTAGAATAAGGCTGTAACATTTAAAAAATGTGGGGAGAGTCAAGGGGTCTGAATTCTTTCCGAATGCACTGTACCTTTCCCCTTTAAAACTTTAAAACAACGTTGGCTAATGATAAACCAGAACAAAAACAGTTGTTGTTTAATATGTCAAGGAATGTTTCAAACTATTTTCTCCTTCCTGGTTTACAGTCTAACCAATCAGTCAGGAGCCTACACCTTGACTTAAGGTACAAAGTGTGATTACGTTATTGGAAGCTCAAGAACGGCTTGTTTACTATTAGCCCATAAAATGTCTTCCCCCATGTCTAATCCACTATTGCAAATTCCTTATGGCGAGCATGTTTGGTGTGGTGTGTCACCCACAAACTCCAGCCAGTGTGCAAGTCAGTGCAACCACCCACCAACCACGTACGCTTTAGGGGGTTCCAGGCCGTGTATGTCTCCCTGGCCTGCTGTACGCGTGTGATGACAGAGGAGCAGAGTGAGCCAGGCAGCGCTACACTGGCGGCAGCGTAGGGATCAGCTCTCCCTCCGTTAGCCTTAGAGTCATGGGTTTATATTATGACTTGGCACCACCACCAAATTATCCAACTGCTTCTCAGTAGGGCCCATAGTCCCGTACGCAGGGAGCTGACAGATCTTATTTCGGTTCCCTGCATATTTTAGTGATCTTTGTTCACACAGAGGGGCTGACCCATTTTCACAGGGGGTATAACTCTCCAATGCACTCAGTCCCTACAGCTGATGACACATGATTTGGGTTCCTGCACTAAAGAGGATGGTTTTGTCTGCTTTAGGCCTAGATCGCAAACTGTCTATGGTGAAGTAGCCCAACCCAACTATTATCATGTGACGTACTGCACTACAAGGCAATGCATCAAACCACTTACTTAGGTTAGTGTGACCACCAGACCATGCATGATGTTAACCTAGGTCATTTCCCATTTAGACCAGACTTGCTTCACAACAAATGACATCTCCCTTGATGACAGGTCCCCTGCTCTCCCGATGTCATCATGGAACAAGTATGATAATTTGTTTGGAAGGAGTGCACCACATCCTAATAACCTCCATTATAACATCAAGACTAAATAGGACCATGCATTATGCACATTCATGTTTTAGGCTCAATCTCAATCTAATTTGCCTGTACGCATATTATAAGGACTGCATAGACAATATGGAAAGCTATGCCTAAATAATTACAAAAGACTAGTGAAACGAAGACTGACACCTGTTGCCATATGTCCTATTAGATTTGGGTGGTATACTGTATTTTACTATATACCAGTATTGCTACACGGACCGGTTTGGGTTTTCACTTTATCTTCTATAAAAGTGTTTCAATGTTTGGTTTGTTAAATGTGATACACTACTCTCCCTTGTGTAACGTCTACTTGAGTCGTCTCTCTCCGCTCCCCATCTCTCTATATGCCGCTTTCTACAGAGACCTAGACCCGCCCCGTCACTCAAGGAGCGCAGTTGTTGCTTGATCACGAGACACTTGCATTCAGTCTGCAAGGTCAATGCAGCACATGCAACTAGATGTTCATGACAACGATGCGGTTTCCACTTTGCTTCTTAATATAAATCCACAAGTGTTACCCAATTATACTACTAGTTTGATTTTCTTGGCTGCAAACAGCTAGTTTGTCTTTTCTTAGCAAATTGCGGCTAAATCTTGTTAGCCGCTAATGCTAATCATTAGCTAGCTAATAAATGTACAGAGCAAACATAGCTAATACCGACTGATACCAGTGATGGTGTAGGCCAACTAAATCAAATTAGAATTGGCGAAGCATGAATATGTTAGCTACATGTAGCCAAAGGTTATAGGGTCCTTTAGGAAACACTAACCAACACTTTGGTTCCTGCCCTGTCATAATAACTCTTCCCTGGCTTTTTCATTAGTTGTCATGTCAAACTATGCTTTATTCAAAGTGCCCACTATTATATTCTAACTACAGAATTAGAATAATCATTCTATTTCCAAGAGTTCAGCCAAATGTTTTGATCTAAATCCTAAGTCAAATCACAACTGCAATATTTGGTTACAAATGTGGCCTAGATTTGTTGCCCATATCGTGCAGCCAAGCCCTACATAACAATGTGGAAATGATCGCAAATGAGTGCAGGAAATGCAGAAATGTATGAAAAATATTTTGGGTTGAAGTTTTATTGAACAGTATATAACAATCAATCAGAATGGAGAAAGCCTCATGGAATGTATGTGTTGTCACCCTAGGGTCTCACAACTCAAAGCAAATGTAGAGCTTTTATTTTTCAAAAAGAATAAAATAATGTCAAATGCATTAATAAAATCGATATCGCCCAACCCTATTGGCCATCAATGAGAGACCAGTGTGTTCCACATAGAGATTGGTGGGGTGATCCTCTCCCAACTAGATACACAGAAGCATGATTCCGTGTAGGTGGGGCTTCTCTATGTACAATTTTACTGGTGCAAAAACAGGACTAGCCAACTCCCATTAAAGAAAGAAAACATTTGCCATCTCTGTGTGGTACTCTGCTCTGGCACAGTTAAAATCGTCAATGGCATCACGCCAAATAAACATGCATGTAGGCTATGGCATGACAACGATTGCAATCACATGGTTGGCTACAGCACATAATGTTTTCAGCTTGGCTGGCAGGTTATTGTGTCAATGTCAATCTATAACAAATTAATACACCACTTTAAACATGTAGCTTTGTAAAGCTGTTCAGTGTTGTGCAGGGACCATAACAGTAGCTCTTAAATGTAGCCTACTCTGGTAACCCCATGTAATTGGTTGTAAACTGAAGTGAAATTTAAGCATCTCTCGATTTTAAATACATGTGACAGAGTAGCAATTGAGCAAAGCCTGACTAAAACCCCAGGTGTATCTCCAGAAACATAGTAGAGGATATTGTAAAGGCAGCTGTAGGATCCCCCTAGTGCCCCAGGTCATCTATGGGCAGTAAATCAGTGCTCAGTCGGGTGGAAGGCCATGGCCAGCACGGCCACAGTACTAGGCCTACAGGGAGACCCTTTCTGATTGTGACAGAGCAGAGAGGGGCAAAAGGCAGACCGTGGGAAGCCCCCCCCCCAAAAAAAAAACTGTGTCTCATACATACACTACCATTCAAAAGTTTGGGGTCACTTAGAAATGTCCTTGTTTTTGAAAGAAAAGCACATTTTTGTCCATTAAAATAACCTCAAGTTGATCGGAAATAAAGTGTAGACATTGTTAATGTTGTAAATGACTATTGAAGCTGGAAACAGCGGATTTTTAATGGAATATCTACAGAAGCGTACAAAGGCCCATTATCAGCAACCATCACTCCTGTGTTCCAATGGCATGTTGTGTTAGCTAATCCAAGTTTATCATTTAAAAAAAGGCTAATTGATCATTAGAAAACCATTTTGCAATTATGTTAGCACAGCTGAAAACTGTTGTCCTGATTAAAGAAGCAATAAACTGGCCTTCTTTAGACTAGTTGAGTATCTGGAGCATCAGCATTTGTGGGTTCGATTACATGCTCAAAATGGCCAAAAACAAAGAACTTTCTTCTGAATCTCATCAGTCTATTCTTGTTCTGAGAAATTAAGGCTATTCCATGCAAAAAATTGCCAAGAAACTGAAACGTTAGTTTCTCTCTCTGCTGTCAAGAGGGGGGGGCAGTTGAAATGTTTTGCTCGCGAGTGTTGTCTTAGGTCTCTATGTAGTGTTGTGTCTCTTGTTGTGATGCGTGTATTGTCCTTCATTTTTATATTAATCCCAGCCCCCGTAGGAGGCCTTTTGTTGAATTTGTTCTTGACTGCCTAGTTAAAGGTTAAATAAATTTAAAAAAAGGGGGGGGGGATCAGATTCTTTGTGGCCCCCTCACTCATCCCTATGATAAAGGAACTGTTCAGATGCTGAATGTGGCATGGTGTGCTGGGTACTCCGGACTGTTGAAAAGCCATGAACGGTATAGGCTTGGGCGATATACCCTTTAACTTCTTTGGGACAGGGGGCAGTATTTTCACGTCCAGATGAAATGCATGTCCAAAGTAAACGGCCTGCTACTCAGACCCAGAAGCTAAGATAATATGCATATTATCAGTAGATTTGGATAGAAGACACTATGAAGTTTCTAAAACTGTTTGAATCATGTCTGAGTATAACATAACTTATTTGGCAGGCAAAACCCTGAGGACAAACGGTTCAGATTGTTTTTTTTTAGGTCACTCGTTTCAATGGGTTTTCATTGGGAATTCTAATCGACTTTCCTGCTGTTCCTATCGCTTCGACTGGATGTCAGTCTTTAGAAATTGGTTGAGGTTATTCCTTTGAGAAATGAAGACCTAACACTGTTCAGAACGAGGCTCCAGTCTAGTGTACTCTTTGTTAGAGGCGCATGACCTGAAATGCACGCTCCACTTTGTTTTCCTCCGGTATTGAACACAGATCATCCAGTCTTCAATTTTATCAATTATTTACGTTAAAAAATACTTCAACTTGTATTAGGAAAGTAGTTTGACATGTTTGGACAAAGCTTACAGGTAACTTATGAGACATTTTGTAGTCATGTTGCGTGACTTGGAACCGGTGTTTTTCTGCATCAAACGCGCCAAATAAATGAACATTTTGGATATATATAGACGGAATTAATTGAACAAAAGGACCATTTGTGATGTTTATGGGACATATTGGAGTGCCAACAGAAGAAACTCATCATAGGTAAGGCATGAAATATATCTTCATTTCTGCGTTTTGTGTCGCGCCTGCAGGGTTGAAATATGCTTTTCTCTCTTTGTTTACTGGGGTGCTATCCTCAGATAATAGCATTGTTTGCTTTCGCCGAAAAGCCTTTTTGAAATCTGACACGTTGGCTAGATTCACAACAAGTGTAGCTTTAAGTTTGTATCTTGCAAGTGTGATTTCATGAAAGATGTGTCAAGATGTGTCAAATAAATTACATCCAGCTCAGGGAAGAGATCTTCACGGATCCACCTGTACCTGCTTCACTCCCTAACAGTACGGCCCCTCCCCCCCGCCTGCTGGAGCAGCACCTCCCCCCGCCCCCCCCCCTCGCACTTTATCAACTCCAGATAATAAAGTAGCTTTCATTTTTTTAAAGGCTTTTCTGCTGCGCCCCTCACTCAGAACTGATCGAACCGGGTATGGATCTGACCAGGTATATAAGGAACAGATCTAGTTGTCCTTGGGTTTATTCGGAACGTGTCTCTATATTTAAAATATATTTATGCATATCAGGTCTGGGTGGGAAAGCCCCAGGTCCATTTCGGAATGGGTCCATCTTTTTGGCGCTGTGAAGACCTCTAGCTCAGGGCTCCAGCTATGCATTTGGTTTGCTAATTGGCTAGCTAAGTGTCTAGATCAAGCTTCTTGGTTACAGAAGACACATTCAACACCCTCCTGGAACAAGATCTCTGTTGCTTAAATGGTTTTGTGCAAACCATAGGAGTTCATTTTAGCAGTTTCCTTGTCTCCATCAGTAAAACCAACGCTGCGCCCAATATTGCGCCACATCTTACTGTATGTTGTGTGGTGAACTGTAATAAAACTAAAACAACGCCAAGGTAAATGATTCACCTGTGCTGATAATGGAATGTTTGAGGTTACATATTAGCCTACAAGGGCATCACTAGAATGCAATGCACACACCGTTTACCTTTTTCCCCATTTGGCTACTCATAGCCTAGTCATTGTCAGTGAGTCCAGTGCTCTAGGAAAGCACAATGCAAGGTTTAAAAGGGAGGCCATTCTTCTGCTCTCCTCTGTGTTGTTGTTTATCACGTCCATACGACTCTCACTCAGTTGTGTCATAAATGCGCAAGCAGTGCTAATGCATATTGTGCTGCTACATAGCAAGCACTGTACTGTTGAATTCTTACATCACCAAGTGAATTGTGTGAATTCTTTACAATGGAAATTACCAATATGTCATCACAACACAAGTGATCAATCAGTACTACATTGTGAGGCCTAATGGTTGTTGAAATGACAATATTTATTAGAGCTGCACGCTTTGGACAAAATCTCTAATTGTGATTTTTTGAGGGGCCAGATTTTGCATTTATGAATCACAACTTTCAAACGCTTCGGTGAAAACTTGGTAATGTCACCAGGCATTGTTAAAACAAGTGTCAAGGTAGAGGACATCACTTGTAAAAATTAGGTCATACGAAACAATGAATACATACTGTGCTAACTAAATACAAAACCAAATGAAACATATCTCCAACACAGGGCTGGGCGATGAATCAATAAGAGGCAATTACTTCCCTCAATAACGATATAAAAACGTTTATTCATTTTCGATAATGTCGATATAGAATAATTAGGTCCAGCAGTCCATTTCACCTCTGTGATGCAGCAGGAATGTGCGGAGAAGTGACAATATGCACGTGGAGAGATATACGCCCACTAAAAACCACTTAGCACCTCGAGTGATGAAGTAGCCACTATTAAGCACGAAAAATGAGTGATGTAGTCGAAAACAGTGGCAGTGACAGCCATGGAGAAGGAGAAGCTTCCAAACGAAGAAATTATTGATAAAAAGGGTTAAACTGTTTCAGTAATTTGGAAGTGGTTTGGCTTTTTGAAGTCAGACAAAGAGCAGAGCAATGTTCGGTGCAAATTGTGCCGTAGACAGGTGGCTACGAAGTCTAGTAATACAACAAACCTTTTTCAACATCTGAAGCAAAATCACTCTTTGGAACATGCAGGAAGTTTGAGTTTGCAGGACGGTATTGATAAATGCCCCTCAAGACCCAGCCAATCTAGGGATGTTTGCCCGAAGCAGTCAACACCAGACAGTGTTTATGCCCTACAAGCAAACATTGAAAAGACAAAGACATCACAAATGCTATTATGCATTGCTAAGGACATTAGCACAGTCGAAAAGGAACGTTTCAAGAGGCTTATCAATTTAATTGACCTCAGGTACGTGCTCCCTGGCCGCAAACATGGAACAATTTTCCTTCAAGTATAATTTTATATGTAACTAACATAATAAATCAAATTGAACCTTTATTTAACTAGGCAAGTCAGTTAAGAACAACTTCTAATTTATAATGACAGCCTATCGGGGAACAGTGGGTTAACTGCCTTGTTCAGGGGTAGAACGACAGATTTTTACTTTGTCAGCTTGGGGATTCGATCTAGCAACATTTCGGTTACTGGCCCAACGCTCTAACCATGGTTTAAGGCATTATTGAATTTGAAGCAACTGCTTGGTCGCAAATGAGTCTTCAAAATGTACAATGACCCCAAGCAAACTTCCAAAGTTGTGGCAAAATGGCTTAAGGACAACAAAGTCATGGTATTGGAGTGGCCATCACAAAGCCCTGACCTCAATCCCATAGAAAATAAGGAGGCCTACAAACCTGACTCAGTTACACCAGCTGTCGGGAGGAATGGACCAAAATTCACCCAACTTATTGTGGGAAGCTTGTGGAAGGCTACCTGAAAATGTTGACCCAAATTAAACAATTTAAAGGCAATGCTACCAAATACTAAGTGTATGTGTATGTAAACTAAAGACCCACTGGGAATGTGATGAAAGAAATTAAAGCTGAAATAAATCACTCTCTCTACTATTATTCTGACATTTCACATCCTTAAAATAAAGTGATGATCCGAACTGACCAGGGAATTTTTACGAGGATTAAATGTCAGGAATTGTGAAAAACTGGAGTTTAAATGTATTTGGCTAAGGTGTATGTAAACTTCTGACTTCAACTGTACATTTGAGGTGCTGGTACTCTGCTCCGCTGAGGTCCTGCCCAAGTCAAACACTGGTAATGACACGGACTCTGCTCGTCCATCAGTCAATAGATCCCATAACAATGACCCCAGCGTTTACAGTGCATTCGGAAAGTATTCAGACACCTTGACTTTTTCCACCTTTTGTTACCTTACAGCCTTACTCTAAAATTAATTAAATTATTTTTTTCCTTAAATAAATCTACACACAATAACCCATAATGACAAAGCAAAAACAGGTTTATAGAAATGCTTGCAAATACTTTGTTGAAATACTTTGTTGAAATACTTTGTTGAAGCACCTTGGCAGCGATAACAGTCTGGGTATGACACTACAAGCTTGGCACACCTGTATTGTACACTATTTCGGTGCCGGAGAAGATTTGGAACACGTAAAACGTCAGCAACCAATTGTGTTTCTTGTTCATAACCGCACGTACATACCCCAACCAGAAGCCATGAACTACAGGCTACATCAGCACTGAGCTCAAGGGTAGAGCTGCCGCTTTCAAGAAGCGGGACTCTAACCCGTACGATAAGAAATCCCACTTTCACCTCAGAAGAACCATCAAACAGGCAAAGTGTCAATACATGACTAAGATCGAATCGCACTCCACCTGCGCCCGAAGGCTAATCGGATGTGACAAGGCTTGCAAACCATTACAAACTACAAAAGGGAAGCACAGCCGAGAGCTGCCCAGTGACACGAGCATACCAGACAAGCTAAACTGGTGTGATCACAATCTGCGCAGCCAATGTTAGTAAGACCTTTAAACAGGTTAACATTCACAAGGCCGCAGGGCCAGACGGACGACCAGGATGTGTACTGCGAGCATGCAGTGACCAATTAGCAAGTGTCTTCACTGATATTTTAAACCTGTCCCTGTCCGAGTCTGTAATACCAACATGTTTTAAGCAGACCATCATAGTCTCTGTGCCCAAAAACACTGAGGTAACCTGCTTAAATGACTACTGACCCATTACACGCACTTCATGTCAGTAGCCATGAAGTGCTTTGAAAGGCTGGTCACATCAACACCATTATCCCAGAAACTCTAGACCCACTCCAATTTGCATACCGCCCTAACAGAACCACAGATGAGTGTTGCACTCCACACAGCCCTCTCCCACCTGGACAAAAGGAACACCCATGTGAGAATTCGTTCAACACCATAGTGCCCTCAAAGCTCATCAATAAGCTAAGGACAAAAACACCTACCTCTGCAACTGGATCCTGGACTTCCTGACGGGCCACCCCCAGGTGGTAAGGGTAGGTAACAACGTCCGCCATGCTGATCCTCAACACATGTACCCCTCAAGGGTGCATGCTCAGTCCCCTCCTGTACTCCCTGTTCACTCATGACTGCACGGCCAGGAACGACTCCAACACCATAATTAAGTTTGCCGATGAGCGGTAGGTATGATCACTGACGAGACAGCCTATAGGGAGGAGGTCAGAGACCTGGCCATGTCATGCCAGGACAACAAACTCTCCTTCAAAGTGTACTCAACGCATGTGACTAACAAAATTTAAATTTGGGGAGTTTCTCCCATTCTTTGCTGCAAATCCTCTCAAGCGCTGTCAACTTGGATGGGGAGCATTGCTGCACAGCTATTTTCTGGTCTCTCCAGAGATATCAGGTTCAAGTCTGGGCTCTGGCTGGGCCACTCAAGGACATTTATAGACTTGTCCCAAATCCACTCCTGCGTTGTCTTGGCTGTGTGCTTAGGGTCGTTGTCCTGTTGGAAGGTGAACGTTCGCCCCAGTCTGAGGTCCTGAGCTGGTTTTCATTAAGGATCTCTGTACTTTTCTCTGTTCATCTTTGCCTCGATCCTGACTCCCAGTCCCTGCCACTGAAAAACATCCCCACAGTATGATGTTTCCATCACCATGTTTCACCATAGGGATGGTGCCAGGTTTCCTCCAGACGTGATGCTTGGCATTCAGGTCAAAGAGTTCAATCTTGATTTCATCAGACCAGAGAATCTTGTTTCTCATGGTCTGAAAGTTCTTCAGGTGCCTTTTGGCAAAGTCCAAGTGGGATGTTTTGTGCCTTTTACTGTGGCTTCCGTCTGGCCACTCTACCATAAAGGCCTGATTGATGGTGCTGCAGAGATGGTTGTCCTTCTGGAAGGTTCTCCCATCTCCACAGAGGAATTCTGGAGCTCTTTCAGAGTGACCATCGGGTTCTTGGTCAACTCCCTGAGCAAGGCCCTTCTCCCCCAATTGCTGTTTGGCCAGGCGGCCAGCTCTAGGAAGACTCTTGGTGATTCCAAACTTTTTCCATTTAACAATGAAGGAGACCACTGTTCTTGGGGACCTTCAATGCTGCAGAAATTTTTTGGTAACCTTCCCCAGATCTGTGCCTCAACACAATCCTGTCTCGGAGCTCTATGGACAATTCCTTCAACCTCGTGGCTTGGTTTTTGCTCTGACATGCACTGTCAACTGTGGGACCTTATATAGACAGGTGTGTGTCTTTCCAAATCATGTCCAATCAATTGAATTTACCACAGGTGGACTCCAATCAAGTTGTAGAAACATCTCATGGATGATCAATGGAAAAAGGATGCATCGAAGTTAAATTTTGAGTCTCATAGGAAAAGCTCTGAATACTTATGTAAATAAGGTATTCGTTTTGAATGTTTTATAAATTTGCAACCATTTCTAAAAAACGGTTTTTGCTTTATTTTAGAATACAGCTGTAATGTAACAAAATATGGAATAAGTCAAGGGGTCTGAATACTTTCCGAATGCACTGTATTTCTTTGATAAGGCTAGTTTGGTTCATCAGACATAGCTTTAAATGGTGTTCCAGTTATACTTCAGATGTTATGGTTGTCAACACACATTGCCATTAGGTGAATCACTTCATCAGAACCAGTGTTACAGTTGTCAAACTATCAAAGCAACGAGCGAACTGTTGAAGGCAAATTGTGTTATGAACTGATACTACTACTACTACTAAGCACAACTGCACTGGATAAAACTTACTGTTGTAAATGGACTGGCCAGGTGTATGGTGAGTACTGAGTTTACTACCCTTCAAATCTAGCAAGTCAGTTAAAATAGCTCATCTACATTGCATTGACATACTACCGTTAGCTCAACGCCTCTCAAATCTATAACAAGCAACAAAATACCCCCTTCGTGTCCCTCGGCGGTTGCTGTCTGGCTATGTTGAACGTTAACTAGCCTGTTAGCTTGCCAATGCTAACTATCTAAATAGCTGCCCATCTTCCTGGCGCTAGCTTGTTGAGCGAGTCGCTAGCGCGATATGGCTTACTAGTTAACTAGCTTGTTACACTATTCCTCTTACTAATTATCTAACTAGCATGATGGCATTGGCCTGAAACTAATTGGAAATAACTGGTGGTAACAGTTAATTCAGTGACATGGTAAACAAAATATATTTAGAGTCATCTTACCTGTTGTGTCAGAATACGGAAGCGGAGCACCTTCGGCCAGAAATAACGCCGACAGAAAAATTCCAGTCGCCAGCAACAACACAAATCCATGACGGTTCCCCATCCTTTTTAGCTTAGCTAGCTAACTAGCTAATGAGAATCCAAAATCGTCAAATTATAACTTAATACTAATAAACGAAATAAAATGTCAATTTCATTGATAATAAGTTAAATACATAGCTATATCTACAGGCTAAATGAAAATGCCCGCACCGCAAACATTGTATTATGACTAAACGCGTTGGCTAGCGTCAATAGCAACGACAAGCTAACATGAGCTATCAATGCCTCAAACAATGCCGTTTCATTATCCATGAAAAATAGAAAAGGTCTATTACCTTTCTAGAACAATAATATTTAGATAAATACGCTTTGCCGGCAGTGCTCTACATTTATTCACACGTAATATTTTATCAATAGTCCAAACTGTCAGGCACCACCTCTCCTCAGAGGCGCCATGTTCCTACAACGTCATAGCATGGGGGCGTGCATATTGAGACATATAGAATAGCGAATCACAACCCATTAATCTGTATTAATGTACCGATATGACCAATCACTATCATTCTTCGAATTCCCTGTCCACATCCATTGCTTTGTGTCAAACGTAAAGCGAGATGCGTTTTTAGACCAGTCACTTGACATGTGAGGTATGCAAGCAATGTTCCGGTGCTTTATGAAAGATGAACTACTCTACCTGCCTGATTTAATGGACTTGTAGGCTATACATCCAGTGTTTCCCCTATAATTGTTATTTCTTAGTGGAGTGCAAAGGTCTTGGAAAGTTATGCCTATCATATCAAATGTTATTGGTCACATGCAACGAATACAACAGGTGTAGACTTTAGAGTGAAATTATTACTTACGAGCCTATACCCGACAATGCAGATTTAAAAAGTAAGAACAATATTTGCTAAATAAAAAAAGTAGATAGGAACACAATACAAACAATAACGAGGGTATATACAAGGAGTACCTGTACCGAGTCAATGTGCAGGGGTACGAGGTAGTTTAGGTAATTGAGGTAACACAGTATGTACTGGTAGGTAGCTAGTGATAAAAGTGACTAGGCAATCAGGATATATAACTGTGTAGCAGCAGTGAGTGTCATCATTATGCATGTGTGTGAGTTTATGTAGTATGTGTGTGTTGGAGTGTCAGTGTAGTATGTGTGAGTTTATGTAGTATGTGTGTGTTGGAGTGTCAGTGTAGTATGTGTGAGTTTACGTAGTATGTGTGTGCTGGAGTGTCAGTGTAGTATGTGTGAGTTTATGTAGTATGTGTGTGCTGGAGTGTCAGTGTAGTATGTGTGAGTTTATGTAGTATGTGTGTGCTGGAGTGTCAGTGTAGTATGTGTGAGTTTATGTAGTATGTGTGTGTTGGAGTGTCAGTGTAGTATGTGTGAGATGATGCAGTATGTGTGTGTTGGAGTGTCAGTATAGTATGTGTGAGTTTATGTAGTATGTGTGTGTTGGAGTGTCAGTGTAGTATGTGTGAGCTTGTGGGTGGAGTCAAATGGGTGTGCATAGAACCAGTACAAAAAAAAACTGCAATAAAGAAAGAAATAATAAAGAGGTCAATAGCAACAATTTGAACTGAAACCAGTTGACATGAGATAAGATAAGATAAGCCACAATATAGCTAAGTAGACCTATTGGCCTACATTATGTTTTCATATCAATTTGTTTGGCATCTATGTCGAATATGGCAGGGGGAGCCAGGTAAGGAGTTGGACACATCCTTCATATCCAAGCAAAGGGATAACATTGATTACTTTTGACTGAACCTTAGAAACTCTGCTTCTATAGCCTATAGTAAGAAGGTGTGATGGGAGTTTTAAAATCTGTTATTAATGACACATCCTGTGTTGACAGTATTCAGTGTACTTGTTGGTTTATGGACTGGACACATTAAGTAAGTATTTGAAGACCCTAATTGTACTGCTGTGTTGTCATTCCATGTCATGTTTGTTACTTTACTCTCACTCAGATGTATCATTTATGGTTATTAATAATCCATACAAAATGCATAACATGGAGTAGATGTTGAAGTGGACTGTACTCTGCAGAGGCACCCAGGTTCTTTCCATTCACATCTGTAGAAAATGTGAAATTCTGACTGGGACTTTAATCTCCCCAAAGAGACATATAACCTAGCATCTTTTCTCATCATTGTGGATCATAGTCAACCCTTAATATTTCTACATGGAAAACCCCCATTATGCAATAATGCACCATGGGATAGTTTGGCATTGTTTATTCCTATCAAGCCAATTGACAGGCTGGGTTGTAAGCTCTACCCCCAGCAAGTTAGTTGACAATAGTTGTGAAAAATGTTCTGCTCTGATTAGCTAATGAAGGGGGAGGAGGAGTTCCAATTGCGATGTTATCTCCTAGGGTTTGAGGACAGAGAAACGTCATGTTTGCTTTCTGGATCACAAAGCTGCAGGAGGAGAGTGCTGTTGGGTAATAGGCAAAAATCAAGAGAGGCAGAGATCTGCACATCACTGGCTTACAGAGCGGACACCACCTCACCCAGATAACGGTTAGTACCAGCCAGGCTTAGAGATATATTATGCGTAGATTTTTTTTTGCAGTTCTGTAGGGATTGATGTATCTTTCTGTGTATTAATGAGTGTTTTTGTGCATCTCAGGGTTTTTAAAGGTGATCCAATGTAATTTGGTCTAATGCAACAAAAAATAGGACATGTGCAGACGCAGACCTCTCGCGGTCTCGCTTGGAGACACAAAATAGGACATGTGCAGACACAGACCTCTCACGGTCTCGCTTGGAAACACAACATAGGACATGTGCAGACGCAGACCTCTCACGGTCTCGCTTGGAGACAAAAAATTGTCCTTAAAGTTGCATCGTCAAGACTTTGGACAAATTTGTAATTGTTTTGCAAAATGTATTTAGTGTTTATTCATAGTGCCACAGCTTGAAAAGTCAAGCAATTGTCATTGAATAAATTCCATAGAAACAGTAGCTATATAGTACCTCGAAGCTAAAGGAGGATAGGCTGATGAGGGATTTGTCTGATGCTTTACAAAAAACACACCCTGACTGTTTGTGTCAGGAAAACACACTGTCACTTTAATTTATTGTGGTGTGTTTCCCTCTTGTAAGCACGTGTCCCTCAGGCACAGAGAACCATGGCGTTTACAGGGTTGCTGAGAGAGGAGGACATCAGGGCTGCCGTCAAGGCTTGTCAAGGTGAGTCAAACACGTGAACACACCATTACACACACACACACACACCCAAGAGTCCCACTCCCAAGGGCGGTCCTATATTGGGGGAAGGTTGGAGGGTGGATCCAGGTAACCAGGCAGCCAGGGGGCTGGGGAGCAGCAGAGCAGTTACCACCCAGATACCAGTGTTTATGCTGAGCATTGAAGAGAAGTCTAAATCAAGCCAGTCAAGCAGGCTTCATTTGCAGCCCACCAGCATTTAATTATTTAGCTACACATTACATCTGCTTCAGAGGGCAGACTAAAGCACACCATCCAGAATACACCCACATGGAAATGCTTGTATACTCACGTTCCAGTATATCATCAGCATAACTGTTTGTGTAATATATTATTCAGACTTCATTAACAGACTTGATCCATCATTCTCTTTCTCTGTTCTTTATGAGTCATTTGGTTTTCATAATGACCTGAGTGACTCTCTGTAACTGCATAAACTGTGAATAAAAATGTATTGATTTAAACATTTGATCTGTAGCATAATGTCACACGATCACATTAGAATGGGTTCCCTGAGGTGTTCTGTGAATCTGTGTGTTTAGATTGTATAATAATGTCCTTAACTACCGTATTATTGTAATGGCTCAGTGGCATTAAAATGCTAGAGGGTTTGTGTTTGTGATCGTGAATGTCTGTAGTAGTCAAATGAAAGTAATTAGAGCGCATGAGAGAATGTTACATCTCTCTATTCATCCCCCTCTCCGTTCTCTCTTCTTGTCATGCTGTCGGATCTCTCTTTCCTCACACTCTTTCACTTCCTCTCGACATCTCTCCGCATTTCTCTTGATCACTTTCCCCATCTCTCCATTAGCTCCAGGCACATTCAACTTCAAGTTGTTCTTTGCACAAGTGGGACTGACCGGCAAGTCAGAGGCAGAGGGCCAACGGGTGTTCAGAGTCCTGGACCAAGACCAGAGTGGATACATAGAGGAAGAGGAGCTGAAGTATGATATGAGTTGGGGAGGGTGGCTGTGTGTAGAGGGAGGTAGGGAGGGAGGGTGTGTGTGTGTAGAGGGAGGGAGGGAGGTGCACATGAAGGGGTTGGTCCCAGAAATGTTCCATTCGCACAAAAAGCTTATTTAGCTCAGATTTTGTGCCCAAATTTCTTTACATCCCTGTTAGTGAGCATTTATTCTTTGCCAAGATAATCCATCCACCTGACAGGTGTGGCATATCAAGAAGCTGATTAAACAATAAAATGCCACTCTAAAATGTGCAGTTTTGTCACACAACCCAATGCCACAGATGTCTCAAGTTTTGAGGGAGTGTGCAATTGGCCTGGTGACTGCAGGAATGTCCACCAGAGCTGTTGCCAGAGAATTTAATGTTCCTTTATCTACCATAAGCCACCTCCCACGTCGTTTTAGAACATGTGGCAGTACGTCCAACCGGCCTCACAACAGCAGACTACGTGTAACCACGCCAGCCCAGGACCTCCACATCCAGCTTCTTCACCTGCAGGATTGTCTGAGAACAGACACCTGGACAGCTGATGAAACTATGGGTTTGCACAACTGAAGAATTTCTACAAAACCTGTCAGAAACCATCTCATGGAGGCTTATTTGCCTGCTTGTCGTCCTCACCAGGGTCTTGACCTGACTGCAGTTTGTCGTCAAAACCGACTTCAGTGGACAAATGCTCATCTTCGATGGCTACTGGCACACTGGAGAAGAGGCTCTTCATGGATGAATCCCGGTTTCAACTGTACCAGGCAGATGGTAGACAGCTTGTATGGCGTCATGTTGGTAAGCGGTTTTCTGATGATAACTTTGTGAACAAAGTGTTCTATGGTGGCGGTGGGGTTATGGTATGGGCAGGCATAAGCTATGGACAACGAACACAATTGCATTTTATCGATGGCAATTTGAATGCACAGAGAGACCTTGACGAGATCCTGAGGCCCATTGTCATGCCATTCATCTGCCGCCATCACGTCATATTTCAGAATGATAATGCATGGCCCCATGTCGCAAGGATCTGTTGAAAATTCCTGGAAGCTGAAAATGTCCCAGTTCTTCAATAGCCTACATACTCACCAGATATGTCACCCATTGAGCATGTTTGGGATGCTCTGGATCGACTGATTGTGTTCCAGTTCTCGCCAACATCCAGCAACTTCGCACAGCCATTGAAGAGGAGTGGGACAATATTTCACAAGCTACAATCAACAACCTGATCAACTCTATGTGAAAGAGATGTGTCGTGCTGCATGAGGCAAATGGTGGTCCCAGCAGATACTGACTGGTTTTTGGACCCACGGCCCTACCTTTATTTTTAAGGTATATGTGACCAACAGATGCATATCTGTATTCCCAGTCATGTGAAATACATAGTTTAGGGCCTAATGAATTAATTTCAGTTTACTGATTTCCTAATATGAACTGTAACTCAGTAAGATCTTTGATCTATACATTATATATCAATACAATGAAGCAGCATTGACACATGAGATGTAGGTGTAGTTCTTCACTCCTTCTCCTCTCTTTGTTTGTCGATCCCCAGATTATTCCTGCAGAACTTCTCCTCAGGGGCCAGGGAGCTGACTGATGCTGAGACCAGAACTCTCCTAGCGGCAGGAGACAGAGACGGGGATGGAAAGATAGGGATGGAAGGTACAGGTTACAGTACACTCACATAAGCACTACACACAACTGACAGGAGAGCAACAGAGGGACTGTCCAATGCTGACACAAAATATCATCTTGATAATAGTTTAATCTTCATCAGTTGTATATCATTATATTTGATATTATTCCAGATGATAGGGGATATTGCATCTGAAGGAAGGAAGGAATGCTGCAAAGGCATAGTGGAAGAAACTGTAAATAAAAGCAAGCTTTTTCAACGTCTGTAATATTCACTGTGATTTGGCTGTGAGGTCACACGTCAGGTGATCACTATATCTCTTTGTCATCGCTCTGTTTCTCTGTTCTCTTGCAGAGTTCTGCGCTTTGCTGAAATGAAGCTTTCACTCCTCATCAGGGCTGTCTCTTTTTTTTCTTTCTTTTGGTACTTTTTACAACGTCTGGAACCCAAAACGCCCAGATTCAGCAAGTCTGGAGGGAAATGCCCACCTCAGCGACTCTATTTACATGCCTGCTGGTCCTCTCCCCGGTTGATGGTGCATCTTGGCACATAAATTCGTAGCTGTGGATATTAGGTGTATAAGTCAGTGTCCGTCTATCCATTGGGTAACTGGTATGGTTTAATAAAGGATGTAAAACGTAGATATGATGTCCGTGTGTCTTACTACAGTTCCCAAGGTTATGTTAGCGTTTCAGTGCGTATTTGGGTCTAAGCTATTAGCCTGATTACCCCAGTGCATTTTAATTGTGTGTTCTGCATTGCCCTACAAGAGACAACGCAGCTCTAAATGTGATGATATAAGCAAAGTGCCCACGGCCTGTGCAGGCTGCATTTCCGATGCAGTATAAAGCAAGCGAGAGGCTGCGTGCATGTAGCACGCAACCATGGACAAGACTCGGAGCCCGGACGATGCCAACTACAGTCCATCACAAAGTGACGGTAACCTCTTGAGTAGATGGCGACAAGAAAGATCATTCATCAAGACAATGAGATGAGTAGCCTATTGTAAGCATCAATTAAATACATCTTAATCGACTTATACTGTACTGACAGCGATACGTCAGTCTGCAATGAGG
The DNA here is from genome assembly GCF_045791955.1 of Oncorhynchus clarkii lewisi. NCBI lineage: Eukaryota > Metazoa > Chordata > Actinopteri > Salmoniformes > Salmonidae > Oncorhynchus > Oncorhynchus clarkii. The sequence goes on along the minus strand of NC_092159.1, from coordinate 54,596,593 downwards.
CCAGACAGGTTAAATATGGTTAGATGTAGGCAAAACAAAATATGTCGGAAAAATGATAAAAACATTTGATAAACTCATGCAATGTTGTGTTCCCCGTATGGCGTGTCCATATCAGGACTAACACCGCCTTCTGCTGGAGATAATTTAAATTAATACTTGTCAGACCTAAACATGCCTATTTCGATAGATGTGTTAACAACTGCCTTTGCCCATGAAGAATCATGTGAATAAAATATAACATTGTATTATCTATTGTAAACGAAAAAGCCGACCGCATTCATTTTGATATATGCATACAATTATGCGTAATGTTTGGGTAGGCTATAGCCTATAGGCTACACTTATAGTCTACATAAAGTCATTTGAGTAGGCTGGAGCCTATAGCAGTGTTCCCCAACTGGCATCCCGCGGGCCGAAATCTGTTCCAAAGTATTCCCACACATAATAGAGAGATATACAGTAACAGTCAAAAGTTTGGACACACCTACTCATTCAAGGGTTTTTCTTTATTTTTACTATTTTCTACATTGTATAATAATAGTGAAGACATCAAAACTATGAAATAACACATATGGAATCATGTAGTAACCAAAAAAGTGTTAAACAAATCAAAATATATTAGATTTTAGATTCTTCAAAGTAGCCACCCTTTGTCTTGATCTATGCTTTGCACACTCTTGGCATTCTCCCAACCAGCTTCACCTGGAATTATTTTCCAACAGTCTTGAAGGAGTTCCCACATATGCTGGGCACTTGTTGGCTGCTTTTCCTTCATTCTGCGGTTCAACTTACCCCAAACCATCTCAATTGGGTTGAGGTTGGGTGATTGTGGAGGCCAGGTCATCTGATGCAGCACTCCATCACTCTCTTTATTGGTCAAATAGCCCTTACACAGCCCGGAGGTGTGTTGGGTCATTGCACAAACCAGATGGGATGGCGTATCACTGTAGAATGCTGTGGTAGCCTGCTGGTTAAGTATGCCTTCAATTATAAATAAATCACCATCAGTGTCACCAGCAAAGCACCCCAACACCATCACACCTCCTCCTCCATGTTTCACGGTGGGAACCACACATATGGAGATAATCCATTCACATTCTCTGTGTCTCACAAAGACATGGCGGTTGGAACCAAAAATCTCGAATTTGGACTCATTAGACCAAAAGACAGATTTCCATGTTAGTTGACAACTCAACCAAATCTAAATCAAAACTAGCCGTTTAACTGATGTCTGTGTCCTGTGGGGTGGCTCTGCATGGCACCCCAGTTTCGTAAATAGTTGTATTGATCGAAGGCTTTTCTTTCTCAGGCGGTAAAAGGTGATGGAGGACACTCACGTCGAATTCCATTCATACCCTCTCCATCTGTCTTCGTCTCCCAACTGACTGACGGATACTCTATATCCAACACCACACAGGTGACATGCTATTCCCGTTAGTGCAGTGTCGCATTGAGAAAGCATTATTTAAACTCATTGCCTATAAAGAAGGATCAGGTGGTAAGAGGCTTAATTTAAAAAACGTATTTACTGAATCTGTGGACAGTTAACCTGCATGGAATTGTTAATGGTCCTCTATGCAGGGGAGTCGCAGAAGGGTCAGAATGCGTATTACAGTGACTATATCAAAATATTTCGTGCATAATATGCCTAGCTGTGTTTGTGTCAATTAATAAATCAATTAGATCAATCACGAAAAAGCATGAAGCCATGAAGAGCTGAAGTGTTCTTTTCTACCATGGGTCTACCCTTAGCAACATATCTTAATAGGCTATCATGATATTGACATTCTACCCTGGAAAAAGAAACCAAACATTTTGTAACTTTATGAGCTTAAAATGTTTTTACATTGTATCAATAGGGTTGGCCTGCGACTGAGAATTGATATCCCCAAACAACAGATTTTCTTTATCTGCCCAGATGCGTGAATGGTTGGTCCATGAAGTCACTCCCTAGCCTACTTTGGTTTCAAGGCGGCTATGACCTTGCCAAGTCTTTAGGCACTCACACACGTGGCCCTAACTCAGAGCCCCTGAACAACCTAATTTGTTACGTTAAAAATAGCAATTATTTAGCAAAACCGATGCTGATATAGTAACGGGGACTCAAACTCCTATAAATGGTGTGGGTCACGGTAATACAAAACAGAAGGAAAGGGGTTAGGGTCAGCCAACTCGAGTTATCCACTGTTTGTCACTTGCCTTCACGCAGCGTAAAGGTGAGTAGGATGTGCGCTCTCCGAAGGAACTTCAGTGCGCAAAGGGATCTCAGATGGGGGCATTGAATTGGAATACATCAGAATAGTGAATATGGAACCAAAATATTACATGGAGCACTGGACCTCTCAGTAAAAATTGATTAAAAACATTTTAGGGACAATTTTCAGCAGAGGCAAACTTGATCATTTATGGACAGCAGTTGTGAAGGTGGATAACACTTTGAACTTCTTACCATCCGTTATAATCATTAGTCACTGATTTGTTCTCCTCTTTATTTTATTTATTTGCAAAACAATAAGATTATGATAATTAGAAGACAAAAGAGAAGTACACGTGCAGCGTGTATGGAGAGGTAAAAAAACAAAACGAGGCTTGTAAGAGCTTTACAAGCCCCGTTTTGTTTTTTTTACCTCCTTTCAAATTGAGAAAAATAAAGAGTCATCGAATGGAATAACTAATAGTTTTATTTTTTTTACAAATGCCAGATGTTACTCAAAAGAGACAATCACCAAAAGCTATGCCTCGAAAAGTTGCGTTTCCTGAGATGGGGGTCATTGTCTAAATGCCTCTGATAGGCGTGAAATAGAGGGTGATTCTGTTACAGATGTCGTGAATGTAATTCCATTTACTGACTCATATCACACACTCGTATTACAAGCAAACCCAAAAAATAGTAGCCTATATTTACCACATAAACAATATGCCTATAATTATTTAAAATGGTCTATTTAACTTTTTACACTCGTGGAAATGGGCTTATATGGATAGGGATAAATGTAAATGTTTCTTGCAGAAGAAATATGAAAACCATATGCATAACAATGGTATCAATTGAAAGGGAACAGTTTGAAAATTATGGGACAATTATTAGACACAACGGTTCACCTGACTGACACAAGACTGAATCCAAACATTACGTTGTTGATTTTATGTGCATTTTACTTCTCGTACTTCTCGTGCATTTTACTTCTATGTGCATTTTACTTCTCGCGGCATTTGTTGATAACGAAATCTGAAAATACTATGGAAACATTCAGTAACATGACACGAACATTCCTGGAAAATGCGGGTTAGGTGCAAAATAAGACAAATAAATGACAAGGTTTGAGTGAGAGGACAACCTGGTGTCTCCAAGTGGCCACACACCTCTCCAAATTGTGCACAGTTCCTAAGTCATTTTACTCAAAGAAGAGTCTTCAACTATAAGGTTCTTTTTTTTTTTTAGCTCTCCTAGAGCAAGTACACATAGTTATTTTGTGAGGAACACAACCCTGCATCCCTGCCATCACACAATTACTGTTGTTGTTTACGAAATCCCAAAACAGTCCATTATAAATTGCAATCTGGGTCAGGCGAGCATGATTTAAAAGCATGTTCTGTTGCCAACACGATATTACAGTTTTAGGCTTTCACAATGCAATTCAGGGAAAAATATAATAATTTTGGTGCGCTTTGAAGGGAGTCATTAGTGCATTCTGGTGCATGTTCCGCGGCTAATTTTCTTCACAAAAGACAAACATAGGCTCATTATGTTGAGAACAACACAGGGTAAGACGAAATCTCATATTCTAACTGTACATCAAACAAAGTGATCAGAAACATTGACACTGTAACATGGGTTTTAGGATATGAAAATGTGAAGTGCACATTTGGACTCATGGGTGTTTGGCTTGCTTATATGACATCAAAGTGGTATTTATTATAATCTTCAACGTCTCCTCTTTCAAAAATACATAAAGTCTTCATAATTTACAGCATTTTCCTCAGACAACAAAACATTTGCAAAAGTTTCCCAATTAGCGGGAGTGATGGGGCCAGGCTGCAACTGTCGTATGAGGTGCTCAAGTTCCAACACAAGTTCAGAACAGCTGTCAGTCAAAGTAAAATAAAAACATACAGTGCTGTGAAGTGCAGAGCCAGAGCTTTGACGTCATGTATAGCCACTGCTCTCTGATTTAGGAGTTTATCAGTGCCCAAATTTGCAATTTTCAATCCATATAGGTGCGAATGTAAAGGGCTACAATGTAATGTAGCTTTAAAAACATTATTTCCCCACGTCACTAATTTGTCAAAGTGATGAAAAAAAAGATAACATTATAAATGCTTCTACACGCTGAAAAGATTGAGAAATTGGTAATTAGTCAAACCAAATCTGTGGCCGAACCGACTAGCACTGCATGTTTTGCGCCAAGTTGGAGTTGTGCGCATGACGCACACGTTTGGATCGATTTACAGAGTTGGCATCTATTTCTTCCCACAGTGGCAAATAAAATATAATAAAACTCATTTAAAAACGTTAAAAATATATATCTTGTCTTTCTATTCATCTTAATTTTAACCTTAATGTAACCTCGTGGGTTATTCACTCTTGAAAACAACGTCTAAATGTGACCCCTATAGTGTTGACAGTGTTAACAGTTAAATGTAAGAACATTATAATTTCCCAGACAATGGCCGCACTTCTCGCTGCAGCTGATGTGACCGCAGCTCTGGCTACATGCTCAGGTACGAATTATACCAGTTTGTCAACAAAAATCATCAGGTCCAATTTTTCTTCACTTCAAACCTATTATGTCAGATTGTGTTTCACTTGTGTGTTTCACAAAGTACTCGTTGTATAGTATACTTTCTACAGTGAATAATAGAGCCAGAAAAGATGCTCAATATATCACCAGCATAGACAGATAACACCATAGTGCCCATGAAGCTCATCACTAAGCTAAGGACCCTGGGACTAAACACCTCCCTCTGCAACTGGATCCTGGACTTCCTGACGGGTGCCCCCAGGTGATAAGGGTAGGCAACAACAAGTCTGCCATGCTGATCCCCAACACTGGGGCCCCTCAGGGGTGTGTACTTAGTCCCCTCCTGTACTCCCTGTTCACCCACGACTGCGGGGCCAAACACGACTCCAACACCATCATTAAGTTTGCTGACGACACAACAGTGGTAGGCCTGATCACCGAGAACGATGAGACAACCTATAGGGAGGTCAGATAATTGGCAGTGTGGTGCCAGGACAACAACCTCTTCCTCAATGTGAGCAAGACAAAGGAGCTGATCGTGGACTACAGGAAAAGGAGGGCCGAACAGGCCACCATTAACATCAACAGGGCAGTAATGTAGTGGAGCGGGTCGAGAGTTTCAAATTCCTTGTCCACATCACCAACAAACTATCATGATCCAAACACACCGAGACAGTCGTGAAGAGGGCTCCCTCAGGAGACTGAAAAGATTTGGCATGGGTCCCCAGATCCTCAAAAACTTCTACAGCTGCACCATTGAGAGCATCCTGACCGGTTGCATCACCGCCAGGTATGACAACTGCTCGGCATCTGACCATAAGGTGCTACAGAGGGTAGTGCGTACGGCCCGGTACATCCCTGGGGCCAAGCTTCCTGCCATCCAGGGCCTCTATACCAGGCGGTGCCTGAGAAAGGCCCTAAAAATTGTCAAAGACTCCAGCCACCCTAGTCATAGAGAGTTTTCTCTGCTACCGCACGGCAAGCGGTACCGGAGCACCAAGTCTAGGACCAAAAGGCTCCTTAACAGCTTCTAGCCCCAAGCCATAAGACTGCTGAACAATTCATCAAATGGCCACCGGACTATTTACAATTTACAATAACACATTTGTATATTTGGTACACATTTGAGGCGTTATAGTTGGTTTATTCATCATCATGCTGTACAACTGATATACATGGAGTCCACAGTGAATGAAATGCTGACCTGCAGATTCACCTCTCAACACTGCAGCAAACATAGCAGAAAGTAAATGGCTAAAGAAACAGTAATACAAATATTTACAAAACTTTAAAACAATAAAACTTTAAAACAATAAAATAGAATAGTAGGAGTACTTGATGATGTTGTGAGGGGTCCTTGATGATGTTGTGAGGGGTACTTGATGATGTTGTGAGGGGTCCTTGATGATGTTGTGAGAGGTCCTTGATGATGTTGTGAGAGGTCCTTGATGATGTTGTGAGGGGTCCTTGATGATGTTGTGAGGGGTCCTTGATGATGTTGTGAAAGGTCCTTGATGATGTTGTGAGGGGTCCTTGATGATGTTGTGAGGGGTCCTTGATGATGTTGTGAGGGGTCCTTGATGATGTTGTGAGGGGTCCTTGATGATGTTGTGAGGGGTCCTTGATGATGTTGTGAGGGGTCCTTGATGATGTTGTGAGGGGTCCTTGATGATGTTGTGAGGGGTCCTTGATGATGTTGTGAGGGGTCCTTGATGATGTTGTGAGAGGTCCTTGATGATGTTGAGAGGGGGCCTTGATGATGTTGTGAGGGGTCCTTGATGATGTTGTGAGGGGTACTTGATGATGTTGTGAGGGGTCCTTGATGATGTTGTGAGGGGTCCTTGATGATGTTGTGAGGGGTCCTTGATGATGTTGTGAGGGGTCCTTGATGATGTTGTGAGGGGTCCTTGATGATGTTGTGAGGGGTCCTTGATGATGTTGTGAGAGGTCCTTGATGATGTTGTGAGGGGTCCTTGATGATGTTGTGAGGGGTCCTTGATGATGTTGTGAGGGGTCCTTGATGATGTTGTGAGGGGTCCTTGATGATGTTGTGAGGGGTCCTTGATGATGTTGTGAGGGGTCCTTGATGATGTTGTGAGGGGTCCTTGATGATGTTGTGAGGGGTCCTTGATGATGTTGTGAGGGGTACTTGATGATGTTGTGAGGGGTCCTTGATGATGTTGTGAGGGGTCCTTGATGATGTTGTGAGGGGTCCTTGATGATGTTGTGAGGGGTACTTGATGATGTTGTGAGAGGTCCTTGATGATGTTGTGAGGGGTCCTTGATGATGTTGTGAGGGGTCCTTGATGATGTTGTGAGGGGTCCTTGATGATGTTGTGAGGGGTCCTTGATGATGTTGTGAGGGGTCCTTGATGATGTTGTGAGGGGTCCTTGATGATGTTGTGAGGGGTCCTTGATGATGTTGTGAGGGGTCCTTGATGATGTTGTGAGGGGTCCTTGATGATGTTGTGAGGGGTACTTGATGATGTTGTGAGGGGTCCTTGATGATGTTGTGAGGGGTCCTTGATGATGTTGTGAGGGGTCCTTGATGATGTTGTGAGGGGTCCTTGATGATGTTGTGAGGGGTCCTTGATGATGTTGTGAGGGGTCCTTGATGATGTTGTGAGGGGTCCTTGATGATGTTATGAGAGGTCCTTGATGATGTTGTGAGGAGTCCTTGATGATGTTGTGAGGGGTCCTTGATGATGTTGTGAGAGGTCCTTGATGATGTTGTGAGGGGTCCTTGATGATGTTGTGAGGGGTCCTTGATGATGTTGTGAGGGGTCCTTGATGATGTTGTGAGGGGTACTTGATGATGTTGTGAGAGGTACTTGATGATGTTGTGAGGGGTCCTTGATGATGTTGTGAGGGGTACTTGATGATGTTGTGAGGGGTCCTTGATGATGTTGTGAGGGGTCCTTGATGATGTTGTGAGGGGTCCTTGATGATGTTGTGAGGGGTCCTTGATGATGTTGTGAGGGGTCCTTGATGATGTTGAGGGCCTTCCTCAGGCATCGCTTGGAGTAGATGTCCTGTATGGGTGGGAGTACAGTACCTGTGATGTACTGGGCCGTCTTCAACACCTGCTGAAGGGCATTGCAGTCGAGAGCGGAGCAGTTTCCATAACAGACCTTCCAGGATCCAGTTGCTGAGGGTGGTTTCCTGACCCAGGGCCCTGAGTTTGGTGATGAGCTTGCCGCCATCTTGTTTATTTCAAATATTCTCATTGATCAAGACAGGTGAGGTGACAGGTGTCATTCAACGCAACACTTAATTTCTGAGTTGCGCTCATGACATGCGGCACCTGAGAGAAGATTCATACACATTGCTGGATTACTTTATGGAGCAAAAAAAGGATTTTGTTTAATAATGGAACATTTTCTAAATTCAAACGAACCACCTGCAACTAGACATGGAAGTTTAAAAGACATGCGTTGTCTTCATGGTCGGGAATTGAGGAATTATCACCAAGAAAATGTTGGTTGAAAATTCTCTGTGCAAAATGCATTACACTAAGTAACAATCAGCAAGCTGGAACAGTAATACTGGTCTGAGTAGACAACGTTTTATAAGCTACACTAAACCAACATCCCTCCCTCCATCATCTCTCTCTCTCTGGCTGTTCCTGCAGAACTTCTCTGCCGGCGACAGAGTACTCACAGACAAAGTGACCAAGGTTTTCCTGGTGGCTGAGGACGAGGAGACGAGGATGGTGATGGCAAGATTGGAGTTGACAGTAAGAGAACTAACCCAGCTCATCATGGTTGAGGGACACTGCAGGGATGATATGTTGGTGTACTGGTAACAAAGAAATTGGACATATAGCTGGGACCCAGAGTTTTTCCTGACCACATGACGTTAACAAGGAAAAACAACACTAGAGGAGATTTGCTACATTGACTGCCTTGTGTGTATAAGAGCAAGAGGTTTTTGTCTTTTTTTCAGTACTGCTGCAGCAGGCGGACACTGATTTTCTGATTTGTTGACTGCATCGTATTATTCAAACATGAACTATAAGGTCAATATTCTTGGTTGAGCATATTTTGCACAATACTAATGATAATTAAACTCTATCCACTTTTTACAGAGTTTCTTGCCCTTGTAAAGGCATAATTGTCCATTGACCAAGATCCACCGCTTTTCACGGAACCAGAATCACTAACTTTCAGCTAAATTCATATTTTTATTTATTTATGCGGACCATATTTCTCAACATGGAGCACAATGTCCTTACAGTGTATTGTTAATGGTATTTGGATGTGTTATAATGATCTGAAAATGGCTTGTGAAAATTGTACAATCGTATCTACACTTTCGAGGAATAGTGAAAACCCAGTAATAAATACTATTTTGGTGTAAACATTGTCTTTCCAGCTTTGCCCCTCGATGCTTTCGAAACCAATGTGGTGAGAAATAAGGCTGTGTTCCAGATGTATAATGTATGTGCTGTCTTGTGAACTCCTATGTCACTATCACACCAAGACAGCACAAACAGATCTGGAATTCAGGCTTTTGGGGAACATTTGAGGAGTTTTCAAATGTATCCTGTGTGTTTATCTATAAGGTCATTGCTAGTGTGAGAGGTTACGAGGGGAGAGAGAGAGACGTGCACCTGTTTTAATAACGCCCAGATCGGAGAGGGGAGTCCTGTAGGATTTGGACCAGGTACTGGAATGCTTCTAGTGTGGGGGAAGTCCTTGGGCATCACTGGTATACTTCCTAAGGGATTTGCAGAGGATATATTTCATATTACTCTGATAGAGCCTTGCAGGTCTGCCCGCCTGCTGCCCCCTCATGGATCCTCCCTCTCTGGATGGCACTTCCTCTTTGGTGAAGGGGACAGAGTGCTGGAGAAAACTGACACTGCAACAGAATGGCCAAGAATAGCCTTGTGTCATTATGTTGAGTCAGCGGGACATTTTAAATACATGTTAAATACAGTGTAACCAGTGTGTGGGGTTCCCTTATAAATACTTAAGGAGATTGTGGTATTTTCAGTCACGTCAGATTGTGTTTATCTGCATAATTTTTGAAAACTTGTGGCACATCTTGCAATGTATTTGTAGGTTGTTTATTTGACATATAATTAAAAGATACTTACAGTAAATAATTCACAGTAGCTAACTAACAATTGTCCTATTATAGCTTATCTAAGATAATTAATTCCATATCCTCTCATTTAACAGTCAAAACATGTACACAGACTGTGTTCAGCCAATCAGTGTATCACTGACCCCATTGGTGCAACATAGTAACTACCCAACTAAGGAATGTATCCGGTAATACAACACGCAACACTTTTGCGACATAAGCGTGCCGCAATCAATTCATTTTCCAGACAGAAAAATAGGTGTCGTGATAGTTTATCCCCGCCCCCACCTCCAGTCAAAGATAGGACAGTGATGCCACCTGCAGAAAAAAATATGTTTGCTATAAACTTTAATATACATTTGCTGTAAAACTGCGTAATGAACAGTTAAACATTATGGTGGAATGGTGCATTGGGTTCTATCCAGTAGCCAAACCATGTGAAAGTAATAAACAGTATATCGACGTTTGTTTTGAGACATATTTTCCTTTATTTTCCAAGTACTCTGAGCGATGTAAAGGGTAACACAAATATACAAATGCAAAGGACTTGAGCGTGCAGTATAGGCTAGACATGAAGTATAGTACAACTTACTGTAGGCTACTCCACATGATCGTATTACATTTATAGGCTTACAGAAGCGGCAGACACTTTTTGGCTATGCACGTTTAGTCCGGGATACACCAATGAATGTGGAAGATCATGCGTAAATTTGCTTTCACGAGACATTGCATGATAAAATCTTAGGCAATCATAAAAATGTTGCAAGTAAATTGCTCTCATGTAAAATATTAAACGTTTAGTGTAGCCTCATTTCTTATAATATGAAAATATTAAATCATAAAAGCATCATATTTTCTCTAAACCAACACGGTTTACGCACAGCCAATACTTCAATGCAATGAATGACTGGAAACTCTTACAAAGACATTCAGAGTAACACAAAATATTTTAAACAGACCTCTCAAGTCCAGCATATGCATGCATATTACATGAACACTACAACCCTCCTTAGAAACTTCACTAATGACCGCGTTGATATCCATAGGCTACAAGAACCTCTCAATATAAACGGTCAGAATCTTTTTAGCAACCGTCGATTCCATCCCTATCACTCAGCAGAACATATTCTTAGCAATGGGGGATATTATGGACTTTTTTCAAACGCACCTTTTAAGCATCTTCATTTATGAAACTTAAAATAGATCGGATCTCTTGCCAGTGGACAATCCCCCCACCCCCTCCGGTGTCGGTTACATTATGCCTCGGGTTTCGGTTGAGTGAAAGTATATAAGGTCAGCAGTATCGATGGAAACATCACTCGCTGCAGTCGCCTGAAGTCTTCTCTATCAACCGTTCACCAAAGACGTCAGAGGTGAGTTTCAGTGCGGTGCGAAGGAAGTACAGGAACCCAGGATCCAGAAAATTGCAACAGCATCCAGGCTTTTGCTGTACATTTTCGCATATGCGCTCTTTACAATTTACGTGGGACTGCAAGCCGTTGCGTCATCCAAAACACCCAAAGGCTGAGATGTTGTTTCTGTATTTGGACGCACCCCGGAGCGGGACGGATTTGGACAATTGCAAATCAGTTTCTCAGATGGAACGTTTGGAATGCACATCAACATCTTTATCAAAGACCAACATGTGCAGTGGGCTGCCTTAACTATCAGGGCTTTCCTTTTGGGAACCACTAAAAACGTTTCAATTGGATTTGATATGAATTCCCAAATTACACCCATTGGTCGAGACAGACACATTTGAGGGCAGCTTGACACATTTGATTTGATCTGGCTCATTGCGTTATAATCACCCGGATGGTGAAAGGGGCTCTGCTTTTATCAAAAGACCACCAGCCAAATGCCGGTAAACAGTGGCTGGTCGGTTTGAAATATTTGTTTGACATCCTGCGTAATGAAGTGGATCATCTATTTTAAATTCAATAAAATGGGTTGAGTCGTGCTGAAATTTTGTTTGGTAGAAAGTCTGAGTGTTTGGTGATTTGTTCCTATTTTTTATCATTATTTTTTTGTGCCCTGGTATTGCACAACATAATAATAGTTTAGTACTTGCCTGGTAATAACCTCTCAAACATGTTGTAGATTAAATGCAATGCTCAATACCGAACGTTGAAATGCTAAATCAAAATTGTATTAAAGTAACAATTTCTCCCTTTTTTTCAACATTCAGCTCAAAATGGCCTGTGCCCATCTGTGCAAGGAGGCTGACATCAAAACCGCATTGGAAGCGTGCAAAGGTAGGCCCTAGTTCGTTTACTTCCCCCTCCACCTAAAAAGCCCTTTCAACACAAGTATGTTGTATGATAAATGTGAAATTAGCAATATGAACACACGATTACCTCTCTAGGCTGTAGTTGCATTGTGTGTTTACTTGCAGCTTACACAATAGGCATATATCCTTCATATTTGCGTTACAGCCGCCGACAGCTTCAACTTCAAGACCTTCTTCCATACGATTGGCTTTGCCTCGAAGTCCGCCGACGACGTCAAGAAGGCTTTCAAGGTCATTGACCAGGATGCAAGTGGCTTTATTGAGGTGGAGGAGCTGAAGTAAGAGCCATGCACCATTACAGTACAAATAACAGACAATTGATTAAACCAATGCAGGAGACTGTCCACTTTATCCAATTGTATCCGTGCGCATGCATTGTAAAAGTCAGGGTACATTGGTGCATTGATCTGCATACATTCAAATTAAACTAAACTAATATTTGTGTCTCTTTCTCTAGGCTGTTCCTTCAGAACTTTTGCCCCAAGGCCAGGGTACTTACCGATGCAGAGACAAAGGCTTTCCTCAAGGCTGGTGATGCCGATGGTGATGGCATGATTGGAATTGATGGTACGAAACATAGCATACATGGGATAATCAATTCGTTAACCAATGTCACTTGCATACATACAGTGGTGTAATGTACTTAAGTAAAACTACTTTAAAGTACTACTTAAGTAGTATTTGGGGGGTATCTGTACTTTACTTTACTATTAATATTTTAGACTACTTTCACTTTTACTTCACTACATTCCTAAAGAAAATGATGTACTTTTTACTCCATACGTTTTCCTTCACCCAAAAGTACTCGTTACATGTTGAATGCTTAGCAGGACAGGAAAATGGTCCAATTCATGCACTTATCAAGAGAACATCCCTGGTCATCACTACTGCCTCTTTTCTGGCTGACTCACTACACACAAATTCATATTCTGTCAAATTGATGTCTGAGTGTTGTAGTGTACCCCTGGCTATCTGTACATTTTAAATGCAAGAACATGGTACCATCTGCTTTGCTTAATATAAGGAATTTGAAATTATTTATACTTGTGGTACTTAAGTATATTTTACAAATTCCATTTACTTTTGATACTTAAGTATATTTAGAACCAAATACTTTTAGACTTTCACTCAAGTAGTATTTTACTGGGTGACTTTCACTTTTACTTGAGTAACTTTCTATTAAGGTATCTTTACTTTTACTCAAGTATGACAATTGGGTACTTTTTTCACCGCTGCTTGAATATTAATAACGATGTTTATGATCTGGTGTCAATCTACATTAAGGCCTAAGAAAGTACATGAATGTTATAAGACACTGGAAAGGGTTAATGGTTGTATTTTTCTTTTGCAGAGTTCGCTGTATTGGTTAAGCAATAAAGAGCAACTGACCAAGACCTCACCTGAAGAAACAATATTGCCCAAGACCTCCCCATTTCATCTGAATATAAATACTTTTTATACATTTGCTTGCAAGAAGTTTCCTCCTGTGCGGCACACTGTCCAAAATGATGATTGTGAATGTAGCGCGGATGTGTTCATGTCTTATACGAATTTTGCTTACTGTAAAATCTATGATGCACTTTTCAGGAAAGGACGATAGATAAAAAAAAATCAATATTCTTTTGGAATAAAAGGTCTTTGTATTATTTACTATTTAATTAATCAAATGTGTTTATCTGAGTTCAGATGCCATAAGTTTAACTTCACACACATAAATGGAACCGGTTTATATGAACTGTAATTGAGAAAACGCCTGCCATTTTATTCGCTAATAATTATACATAATAATTCATGACACATAGTCTATTTGTCATGTTTTGCTGATTAAAAAAACACGACGATCATTGTGCAAGTACAAGTTTACACACAAAGGCGCACAGGCACACACAAACCGAGGTGTGAGAGAGAGAGACAGAGAGACAGAGCGAGAGAGAAGGACAATAAAAGTCAATAAAACAAATGACAGCATGGCCAAGCACCAATTTAGATTTTCCGCCCTCATATGAAAATAGGTAACATAAATGTTCTACTTAAACAATATATTCATCCATAATTTACATCCTATCCTAGACTAGAGACTATGATTGGGGGTTCAAGTGATTCCAATCATGTTCGACACAGTAACGTAGAGCATTGGTTCCTAACCGGGGGTACTAGGACCCCTGGGGGTACTTGGCCTATCTGCAGGGGGTACTCGAGAAGACTCATGAGACCATAGACCTACTGGTAAAATGCACATGAGGGGGTACTCCAGGGGTACTACGGCAGAGCTAAATTCAGTTGGTGGTACATTAACCGAAAAAGGTTAGGAACCATTGCCTTAGAGTCTGCATACATACAGTATATATGGCCAAAACACATGCTTCAATATGTTTTATATTGTTTTTAGTCAATCAATGTATGTATAAAGCCCTCATTAAAAACGTCTCTATGGCTTGATGTGCGGTATTACAGTTGACCTACTGACAGAATTTAGCAGCCCCACATGGGAGTATAGTCCATGCGTCGGCGTTAGGAGTCCACTAGATGGCGGCAAACACAAAGACAGTGAGTAATCTTCCCAAGGCAGCGTTTCCCCTAAATATAGCCAGAGGTGCGTACTGAGGTGTATTCAGGGTAGTGAAATATAATATAATGAATATAATAATCATGAAAGCTGATACGATTCCCTCGATAGGTTACATTTTTATCTGAACGTTATCTGTAATATTACACTCTCCTGAACAGGTACTGTGATACTGATGGTATGTCGGGACTGATGATTCAGGGACAACTGTAACATTTTAGCTAAATCTAACCCAACTACGGAAAGAAGTGACTTCGCGTAGCAGGTTAGGAGAACCAACGCAGCAGGTTAAGATAACTAACGCATCAGGATAGGAGAATGAACGTCATTAAAGGGTATGGGTTAGGCTTAGCTAAAATGCTACTTGTCAACAACTGTGATCCCCGACGCTACAACTAGATGAAGCTGTACTCCATCTAGCCACAACCGTAGAAACCATCAGTCCCGACAAACCATCAGTAGGCATATTATATAACACAGGCCCCTGATGTATGTTTGAAGAGTCACATTAAAACGGAGAACGAACCATGAAACAACATCTCGTGCAGCTTTTTAAACCATACACCCACAAAACGGAAAAACGAACTGCCATTGATTTAGGCTACTATAACCATGTCAGGCAGAGCTGTCTGATTTAGTAATTTACTTTTGGTATTGGGCATTTGGCAATATAGTTGCACTGTCACGAGGGAAAAGCCAGTGTAAACAAACATAAAATAGCGCTAATAACATTGAAATATGATTTAGCACCACGGACAGCGGCTATCGGAACCCCCTGCGATCAGAAGTTTCAGGACCATGTTCAAAATTTCATGTAATCATAATACACTGAATTCGGATAATTAATGCAGTTAGCCTATTATCTGGAACTGCATATGATATGTCTACACAATTTTCTATATGATTAAACCCAACAAGAAACACACAACCGTTTCTTCCGTGGCAACGGAGCATCTCTAATCCGTTTCTGTTCGACACCGGATTAGCCAAAACAAATTACGTCTTTCCCGCCCTGGGACAACCCATGTCGGTACGTAAGCTTGTAAGGAAAATTAGCAAATGTAAATGAATAAATTACCGGCCAGTAACCGTATAGGCGATGAGGTATCAGAATAGCGCATGACATCACCGCCTGTCGGTAAAGCGCACCGCTCGATCCGGTGTCCTCATCAGTCTCTCTTTCACATACGACCAGGGAGAGGGTTAGCCTATTGAGTTTCCCCCCATGCATCTGCCGCTGGAGCCCCAAATCCTAGAAAGAGGTTTCGGACATTGGACATGGAGACGTTAGACGCACGATTTCTCGTTCGTGCGCCAAGTCACAACATCTGATTTGAAAGGTCAGACTGTGAGTGAGCGACCTGCAGGATTAGTTCTAATGATTTTAATTACAAACCTTGAATCAATGAACTACATTTATATTAAAATGACCATAAAGTGGTCCCAAGGGAAATGTTTTCTCCTCATGCGTACATGTTTGGAGAGTTAGTGGAAGCGCATAATATAGTCTACACACTATCCACACCAACTCTCCCACCAAATATGCAGCAAAATAAAACAGCAATATTAAACAGTGAAAATACAAGCCTAACATGTCCTAAAGGATCAGTGACCCAGCCTACTACTACTACTCCTACTCTTTAAGCGCACGTGCCCACTCGATCATTTGGTGCAGTCATGCAATTAATTTGTGCACAAAAAGTACAATACATGCAATAACCGTGGGGCGAGAACACTCAGTCTAAAGGTGCCTTATACTTGGAATATTCAGCCTATATATGCATGGTACGTTTAAATAAGGTTCACTTGACCTGTCCTTGAGCGACCTTTACCCACCTACTTTGCACAACACACTAACGCCTGCGGTCTGGGTAGGGCTCGCGCGGTCGCTAGCTGATGCGCTCGACCGCTGCCTGCTTCCGCTGCTGAAGCTGTGGTGGGCAGGTGCCAAGTACTGTAGTCTATAAATCCCCACGCGCGCGCCGTGGTTTTTCACGGAATTGAACTGCTTGCAAGCTGGAGCTGGTCTATGATTGTTGTCTGCCTCCGGCTATAGGGGATATTTAGCGATATCCCTACCTCAAAAGGTGTCATATTTCTGGTGTGGTGCCACTTGTTATTAAACACGCAGAGGGAACTGTCAAGACTAAATGTCAGACTTTGTTTCAAAACGTTAATGATGAGAATCATAACAGAATATGATTTTGATAAATAATTCGTTTTATGCAGATTTTGTATTTAAAAGGACACAAATCAGATGCCATCTGTATCACTGATGACATCCTATGCAGTGCACTCTCTCCCTACCACTAACACATGCATGCACGCCTTTACAGTGAGAAGTGAGAAGTGAGCCCACATGCAGGTTGCACACCTTCAACTTTCCCCTTGTCCAATGATGAATAATAGCTGTTCTCCACAGTCCAGAAGCAGGGTCTCCTCCAAGGGATAGGGTTAATGCACTCTCTGCAGACCTCTCCGTTTACTTCCACATACAGTGACATTGTTTCAGGGTTGTCCTCTGAAGGTATAGGCATTCTGCCATTGGTCACATTTTACAGGCTGCCCAAATGCAGTATTTCATTTCACTGCTTCAATAACACTGTGAAGAATTGCAAAGATAAGCATTGTTCTAAATGGATCACTCTGTTAGATCTCCTATCGCTATGGGTCGCCAGCAGCTACAGTGATGATACTGAAGAAGTGTGACCATTTATATCTGAGGGATGGCCTGGGTGACCTCAATAGAAAAGATGCAACCTCTCTCTCTCTCTCCATTTCCCAAAACTCTATTCCAACACAGATGCCATAGGCAAATGTGTGTGTATGTGAGTTTCTGCGTGCGTGCGTGCATGTGTGTATGGACCCTAATTGACATTAAATCATCATGCAGAATCAAGTGGGACATTGAAAAAAAACCTTGTGTCCTTTAATCAGAACTCTGGACAGTTCCATGATAGTTCAATATTTACCCTCGTCCGGCCAATAGTGTGAGAGAAGGTTAAATTGTCATGATGACATTTCGTGATAGACAACCCCTGTTGTGTGTGTGTATCTGTTGAGTTGAGTATTATTAGATTTGGAGGGGATAATCTAACCCCATCTGGTGGGTCCAACAGAGTAGCAGGGAATGAAAAATTGGGTCTGTTTAAATCCAAATGAGGGCACATTTTTTGACAGATTTGCAGGGGATTTGGACCAGAGGGTTCATTCTCAGGGGGATGTGGGCTACTATACCACACAATGGCCACACTGTATCCCTCCACAACGATTTCAACATCCAATATCAACATACCCAGTTATACATTTTATAATTTAATCTGGTTTATTGGAACTTGACTTCTCTCTGAATGCAGTTTGCATTCTCACTGAATGACCCTTTTCACTGAGGACAATATACTGTATGTGTGACACAAATACCAGCTCTGTGACTGCTTGTAGAGAGAGAGAGAGAGGGGGGGGGAGGGGGAGAGAGGGGGGATATATATATATATATATATATATATATATATATATATATATATATATATATATATATATATATATAGAGAGAGAGAGAGAGAGAGAGAGAGACAGAGAGAGAGAGAGAAAGAGAGAGAGGGGGAGGGAAGGAGAAGACGACAGACAGAGATTAGCCTTGTTTACACCTTGCGCTATGTTAGTTTCGTGATCTGATCAATATGATCCAATAACTATCTGATCAAAGTTTGTTGCATCAACACATTTTAATAAAATGTGTCTCTTATCCCTTCTTCCTTACCCAGTGTACCCTCCACTGTGTTTGAATTGTGAACAGACTAGCCTGACCATGTAGATCTGTTAATACTTGATTGATATCCAGACCCAATGCGTGCCTGTCTTTTAATCATTCTGTGTAAAAATGTGGGCAAAATCGGAATGTGGACAAGATCAGGACACAGGGCGCATGTTAGCACCAGGTATAAACAGGGCTAGAGAGACTGCACATTTTTTTACCATAGTACTGTATTATAATTCGAGAAGGGAAGGAGAGGGGGAGGAGGACTGGGTTAGGTGTGGGTGGGAGGAGGGGATATAGAATAATGCACTGATGACTTAATTTGCCATTTACAAGGGCGTTACTGATGTCCACAGTAGTCAGTCTCCTGCCCATGGGCGTTATAAAGGGTAAAGGTTAATTAGTTAGGGAAGAAATTTGATCAGGGGCGGGCAGTTAAAATTTGATACTCAGACAGGTAATTCAAGCATTCCCTATTGTCACCTCAATCAGACCTATATAAATCGTCTCTGACGGACACCAGTCACCGCATAGCCTTACTCGTCTCTTTTGGATCAACGACCGGGCAAGAACCTCAACGCGGTGAGTTGACTTTGCGCTCTGAACTTAACTCAGAGCAGTCATTCTCTGCCACTTTGAGAGATATAGACTGTTGTCTTTTTTTTATCATTCGCTTCGTTTGTGTTTATAATTAGAAGTTTACTTGGCTTTAATGTTTACACAAAGGATGCGGTAACAGCGTATTAGACAAAGTTCTGCCATATTTTATTTTAAGGAAGTATCTAATTCATTCTTTGCTATCCGTTTTAGCAAATTCTTTTACAGTGTTTCAGTATATTGATTCCGACCAAGATGAGTCTGAGGGCATACTAAAGATAATTTGCCAGTAGTGGTATTTGGAGTAGGCCTACCTAGCTCAGATCAAGCAATAGGCTCTGGGGAATTACTGAGAAAATATGTCAACACAACTGTTATGTGCATGAGCTAAATCAATAGACCTTAGCCAATAGTTATGACACGCATATAGCCTATGTTTTATAGGCCTCTGAAACTGTGCTTAAAAGATGCTATCCAAATAATTATAATATTCTGCACCAGTCAGAATGCCTTGTCTTCAAAGAAGAAGTATGCATTGCTGTTTAGCCTACCTGACTAAATGTGTTAATAATTCACCACTTTTGTTCATTCGACAGGATTAAAATGTCGCTCTCATCTATCCTTTCCGCTGATGCCATAGACGCTGCTATGAAGGACTGCCAAGGTATCATCTTCCACTCATATCATTATTGCTTTCTTCATTAGATTCCTTCACCGCATTAGTGATAGCCTAGGCTATGGGCAGATTCACTATACTAAATAAAGTCAAATAAGGTAGTCCATTGTTGATGTCAAACAAAAAACAGAAGTATAGGCCTACTTAGGTGGATCAAAATGAGGCCTATTTTAGAGAAAACACATGTAGGCTACATAGACTCACACGAAACCCTCAAAGCATTTAGGACAGAATAGATAGCAGTTGTCTCTGTCAGTTTTTGTCCCTAAATGTATCAGGAAGAATTATAATGCAAACAATTGTCTTAATTTAAATGGAGTTTTTGAATAAATCAAAATGTGATATGCCTATGAGTGAACACGACTAGACTAAACAGATTAGTTGGTTATTTGAATCAGCTGCAACATGGTCTCAGAGCATTTCATATTATTCTGTGTGTAAATCTGAGACTCCATTTAGAGTGATGTGTTACGTTTCGTTTTGTAGGCATTCATTTGCGGATGTCCATCAACTATTTCACATGATATGTTATTAATTGCAATTCGTGTTATATGTTACGAATTTGCAAAACGTGCAGTATGTTACGAACTTGCAAAATGTACAATATGTTAGGAATTAGCAAAACATATGATATGTAATGAATTCTAGCTAGGTGGATAGGTGGCTAAAAGGGTAAAGGTTAGGGTTCGTGTTCGCGTTCTTCCACAAGCCCTACCTCCACTTCCTCGTTAACGACCTGTACCAGAGCTAAGGCCGAACACGCCTGTTCATTTTTTCTCATGTCATCCTTACCCCATCAGCACCGGACTCCTTCAACTGCAAGAAGTTCTTCCAGCAGTGTGGCTTGACCAAAAAGAGTCCCGCGGAGGTGAAGAAAGTCTTCGGGATACTGGACAACGACGCCAGCGGTTTCATTGAGGAGGAGGAACTCAAGTGAGTCGGCTACAATTGTTGCACTTTTAGTTTGTGATAAACTAAAATCTTTGTGTTTTTTCTACTACAATAATTAGGCCTAAAGAAAATAGCCTATATATTGTTATTGATGCCGCATAGCCTATATCAAAATGTATCTATCCTCTGTTGGCCCTAAACGTGTTAGGCTACCTGTCATTTTGCACAGGTTAGTGTTTTTTGTCACGAATCTTGTTCTGGAGACAGCTCTGCAGTGGTCACTAGCTTACACAGCGACAAAGTCATAAAATCGGATTTGAAACCTAACTATAACCTTTACCCTAACACACTGCTAACCCTAATGCCTAACCCTAACCTTAAATCAAGACAAAAAGCTAATTTATTACATTTATTTATTTATTTTTTTACCCCTTTTTCTCCCCAATTACGACATATTCAATTGGCAGTTAAAGTCTTGTCCGATTCCTGCAACTCCCATACGGACTCGGGAGAGGCAAAGGTCAAGAGCTGTGCGTCATCCGAAACACAACCCTGTCAAGCCGCACTGTTTCTTGACACAATGCACGCTTAACCCAGAAGCCAGCCACACCAATGTGTCGGAGGAAACACTGTACACCTGGCGACCGTGTCAGCGTGCATGCACCTGGCCCACCACAGGAGTCGCTAGAGCGAGATGGGACAAGGACCTCCTGGCCGGCCAAACCTTCCCCTAACCGGACGACGCTGGGTCAATTGTGCGTCGCCCTCATGGGTCTCCCGGTTGCGACACAGCCCGGTATCGATCCAGGATCTGTAGTAATGAAGCTAGCACTGCGATGCACTGCCTTAGACCGCTGCGCCACTCGGGAGGCCCTAAAAGCAAATATTTGTTTTTATGCATTTTTACAATATAAACAATTTTGACTTTGCAGCTGGCCCATCTAGCGGAAATTGCTCAGTTCTGCCTCAAGGACTTATCCCAATCAACGTCAACCTAACTTTGCTTGAAAGTAGGCTACTTCTTGAAGATAGGCTTTGTAAACTAGCACATCTTTACTAGTGCGCCCCCATCAAGAGATGGTCAATTATCATTACTTAGTTCATTCACGAGTCCTGGGGGTCATAGGTGCCTTTTGCACTGTAATGACGGCATATTAAGCCTGCTTTCAATAAGCATGTCCTCTACAACTCCTAAAGATGTTTTATTTGTTCTTCTTTCCAGGACAGATCCTTGAGGTTAAAATCCTCTTTTAAAAGGGTGACCACCATAGTCTGTCTAAGATATATGGATTAAACAATATCCATTCATCATTAATGTCTGATTGGTTTTTCTTTGTTACCCAGACAATACTACTTCCTCAATATCTGAAGGGTTCTGCTGCATTGTTGCCGGTCATGGCAACTGTGTAGAATAGCCACATCACAGTAAGCACGGTATGTTAGTGGTCTCGGTGTGTGTGTGTGTCCGTCTCAGATTCTTCCTCCAGAGGTTCAACCCCGGGGCCCGTGTCCTGACTGAAAAAGAGACCAAGGCCTTCATGTCTGCTGCTGATGATGACAGCGACGGCATGATTGGAGCAGATGGTGTGTATCTTACACTAGTTTGGTGATGATGATGATGAAAATTATAAAGATGATGATGATCACAATGATGTTGTTGTTGTTGATGATGACGGCGATGAAGAGGTGGATGAGAGTGATGTTTGATTATGTCGATGGAAGTTTGAAGGAGTGATCTCATTCGATACCAAATCAGTTGAGATTGTACAGGTCTGAATCTGGTTGCATTATGATAGTAAGCAGATTACAGAATGGTAATTGCCAATGGGTAATATAAATACTTTTTACAGTTCTACATTGAACCTCCTCTGTCAATTGCAGTCTAAATTACAATATGTAGTGTAGTGTCTAGGTAAAATATTCTCAAAAGTGCATCCTTTC
Source organism: Oncorhynchus clarkii lewisi (assembly GCF_045791955.1). Taxonomy (NCBI): domain Eukaryota; kingdom Metazoa; phylum Chordata; class Actinopteri; order Salmoniformes; family Salmonidae; genus Oncorhynchus; species Oncorhynchus clarkii. Next base: position 54,574,042 of record NC_092159.1, on the reverse strand, counting down.
AATGATTCCTTGAGTTGGTTGAGATGTCACTATGTCCCAAATGCATTAATTGAGTTAGTTGAGATGTCACTATGTCCCAAACCAAAGAGCCAAACCTAACGTGTCTTTTCTCTCTCATATTCTGGCTAATTATTTATCTTCCTGTCTTTCCTTTCTGCCCACAGAGTTCCAGGCCATGGTCCTATCCTGAATACCTGTACAACACCCTCCAGACCTCTTTCTCCTCGCCCCACTCCAGCGCTAGGATTTATAACTTTACTTTTCCATCTGTCAATCTATTTGGAAACATGTATTCTTTTTTTGCAAGCCTCCGGTTCAAACTACCTACAACTCACTGATTTTTATTTTTGCTTTTTGCATATGTTTTAGACAGGTCATTCATTATATTATTGCCCAAAATGTATCACTTAACCAAAGTACTGAGAAAATAAAATAATAAAATGCATTCTAAAATCTCCTCCTTGGTTACTGACTTTTTACTCAAATATGAATGGTCCTGAAATAATGCCACACAGTGTTGCTATAAAATGCCATACAAAGTGATAACTCTATTGGACAGTTTGCACAGTATTGTACAGTACAGTGTCCATATTAGGACAGTCTCAGCAGGAGTTGTTTCAGCCTCAGTGTCTCTTGTTCTCTACAGATGTAATGAAATGCCTCGAGACTGTGAACTTATATAAAATATAATGATTATTTATTATTTTATTTAAGTTCACAGTCTCAAAGCATTTCATTATATCTATACAAAACATAATTCCTGCCTAACAGAAGCTCTTGAAAGATAAGATTGAAATGGGGTCTCAGTGAGAAAGTGTAACAATAGCCAATGACTGTATAATCACAGGTGGAATTATGGTAGCCTGGTCCCAGATCTGTTTGTGCTGTTGCCTACTCCATTTCTGTCCTTGTCAAGCCAAACGGTTTGGCATCACAGTAAGTGACACAGAGCTGGTATGATAGCACAAACAGACTGGCGCTAGAATTGGGGGGAATCCTTAGGATGGGTGTTCCCAAGTTAAAATCTCAGTGGGAACATTTTGAGATGTACATTGACCTTGACCTTGATAGACACCTGAGGGTCACCATGGCAGGATCGTGTGACACCTGACCTAAGCTTTGTAATAAAGCTGTCTGACATACTTAGTGTAATAGAATGGTATATATGCATTACTCATCTCATATGTATATACTGTATTTTATACCATCTACTGCTTCTTGCCTATGCCGCTCGGTCATTGCTCATCAATATATTTATATGTATATATTCTTACTCCATCTCTTTACTTAGATTGTGTGTATTAGGTAGTTGTGGAATTGTTAGATTACATGGTAGATATTGCTGCACAGTTGGAACTAGAAGCACAAGCATTTCGCTACACTCGCAATAACATCTGCTAAACACGTGTATGTGACCAATAAAATGTGATTTGATATGATTTGATTTATAGGGCCACAGATAGGAGGGCAACGTACACAGGACCGAATCCATGAAGATACTCTATGTACACAGGATTCACGTCAATCTCCCCCTGACCTCAATACATGATTTGAGTTGAATTGTTAGGATTTGGCCCAAAATTGTATTGACATGGTGTGAGACAATTCAATTCTATGTTATTGTGTATCATTTACAGTAGGCGTGAGACGCTCTTTGATTAGGTTTGTACCTACAAGCAGTGTTGACACTCAAAGATAAATGATTACTTGTGAGAACTTGTCACTGCTCTGTGCACCTGCATGCATTTAACTTAATCTCCACATTTAAGAGGCACATTGGATTAGAACTAGTAACCACAAAGAAACAACACCCTGTATTACAGGAAAGCAGACACCCAAATACTAGAGCCTCGCCATTAAATGACACGTTTTTGCTCAGAAACCTAAACATTGAGGAGAGAACCTAGCCATTATAGAGCGCAGCCATTGACAGAACATAGTTCATACCCTTGTATTGAGACAACCAGAGTACCAGACCTTTGGAGACCCAGTGCCAGACACACCGTGGTATTCTGAGAGCGCCAAGTCTAGGTCCAAAAGGCTTCTTAACAGCTTCTATCCCCAAGCCATAAGACTCATGGACAGCTAATCAAAGCCCCCCCCCCCCCCCCTCTCTTTTATGCTGCTGCTACTCTCTGTTTATTATTTATGCATAGTCACTTTAACTCTACCTACATGTACGTTTCCAACAGTCTGTCTCTGTGTTCTCTGCCCATCCCATTCCTGACCTGTTTCCAACAGTCTGTCTCAGTGTTCTCTACCCATCCCATTCCTGACCTGTTTCCAACAGTCTGTCTCTGTGTTCTCTGCCCGTCCCATTCCTGACCTGTTCCCAACAGTCTGTCTCTGTGTTCTCTGCCCATCCCATTCCTGACCTGTTTCCAACAGTCTGTCTCTGTGTTCTCTGCCCGTCCCATTCCTGACCTGTTTCCAACAGTCTGTCTCTGTGTTCTCTGTCCATCCCATTCCTGACCTGTTCCCAACAGTCTGTCTCTGTGTTCTCTGCCCCTCCCATTCCTGACCTGTTCCCAGCAGTCTGTTTAGATTGGCTTCTAAGGACACCGGAGCACCATAACACCAAGCCCTACAAACCCACACCTGGCTACTCATTCGCCAGCTGCTGCACTCTCAAACTGTATTTAATCTCTAATGAAATTATGGGCATGCCACTACACTGTACTGTAATTAGAGTGCAGCAATGAGATCAAGCCAGATATTTCTAGTTGTAGGCTAGTTTTGACCAGGAAGTTACTACTTTAAGAAGTTTGAAGAAAAATAGAAAAAAGTAACAAATGATTAAACGGCAGCAGTAAAATAACAATAACGGGGCTTTATACAGGGGTACAGAGTTAAGGTGCGAGGGTACCGGTTAGTGGAGGTCATTTAGGTAATATGTACATGTAGGTAGAGTTAAAGTGACTATGCATAAATAATAAACAGAGAGTAGCAGCAGCATAAAAGAGAGGGGGGGGGGGGGGGGGCTTTGATTAGCTGTGCATGAGTCTTATGGCTTAGGGATAGAAGCTGTTAAGAAGCCTTTTGGACCTAGACTTGGCGCTCTCCGGTACTGCTTGCCGTGCGGTAACAGAGAGAACAGTCTATGACATACAGTACATCACTTACAGTAGGACAGTGAGCTGTACTCTTTAGTTCAAAGGATCACACCACCTTATCAGAATCTGCTCTCCAGGACCACAGGAGACGCACACAGAGAAGAAAAGAATGGTGTGTGTGTGTGCGAGTGCATACATGCGTGCAGTGTGAAAGAAAGAAAGAGAGACAGCAATAGAGTCATCTTCTGTGACTTGCCTTTCAATCTGCGACCCTATACTGTAAGTGCTCGGGGAAGTGCAGGTCGGGGGGAGGGGGACAAGGTTGGGGAAGCCAGTGGGTAACACAAGCTGCTGGGTGGGGAACACAATGGAACCGAGCGGTGACCCCTGTTGGGTCAGCAGCCATGACTGATAAACAGAAAGGAAATGGAACACAACAGGGTCATGGTCATTAATCACCAAACAGAAGAAAACAGACTGAACCTGTCCAATGGTAAATGCTTAGTTCCCTTTTCCGTTGCAAAAATGTTTTCCTTTGCATGCCCCAATGAACAGGACCTAGAATCGCTCTGCCTGCTGCATGGGGACAGGGGAACAAGATCATGTGACAGGCAGATTATCATGGCTCAAGGGCAGCGGGAGAGAGAGCGAGAGGCAACTGTGATGGTGAGATAATGCCCAGTAGACACAGACAGTGCAAATGTGGGGGAAATGTCAGTCAGCAAACAAGATCCTTTGCTGATACAAAGGTGGATGGATGTGGCTCACTGAACGATGTTTGTTTGACTTTAGATTCAAAAGCATGACAATAAATATATTTTCTACAATATATTGCGGAGACAAATGACAAAAAAGGCTAATCCACACATGTAGTTGGAGCATGTCCTACACACCTTTAGTTGTATTAACACAGCAATTAGATTGTTTGTTCTCAGATAATGTAATTGTGGCTAAATCTAGGCTAATCATTCTTAAATATCTTCAATAAAAGTATAGCCCTCTGTCCTACATTATAGGAGACTGTAGACACTCTCACTGGCCGAGGCCAACAATGTTGTTGTTACTCTATGTTAAACACTGAGCTAGGATTCATTCATGTTTTTGTTCCAGGTACACATTTTGGTCAGTAGTCTGTGATTATGACAGGCTAAAGAGGGGGTTTTGTGTCTGTATGTGTGCACACACTGTAAGGACAGATTTAAAGGGATACTTCTGGATTTTGGCATGGTATCTGACTCTGTGGAAGTAGACAAAGGGCCTCATTGCCAAAATCCTGAAGTATCCCTTTAAGTATTCAATACAACGCACCAAAAGGCCAATAGGTTAAAGCCACTTGTAGCATCACTGAGGGGATTTCTGTGAAGATCCAAGCAATATGGTTAACAAAAGGGTATGAACCCTTGAGTTTTATTCATCTTTATAGGCTGTGAAAGATGCTATCAATTCCTGCATAAAAGCACAGACGAACTGAATCGCTTGAAAAAGGCCAAATTTGAATTGTGTCTGCTGCACATGCAGCTTTCACAGCTGAAAAGTTTAATTTGTTGAAGTTACTGATTTGAAGTTACAGATTTCTATGTGCTTCAAGTTATAGGGGAACTTTAACGAAAATGTATCATTTGATATTGTGATGCGATCTATATTATTGTAGGGTTAGAGGCACAATATCAAATTATGTCATTTCTACCTGAAAGTTCGGAATCTGAAAACCCAACACAACCAAACAGCATTTTATCTGTCCTGACCCCTATGATCTATGTGACTGATTCCCTGTCTAGGGTTAGTAGATTGAAACTAGAGCCTGCCCTGCAGGGAGATTTGACTGGCTTCTTCAATGATGCTGTGAAATGTAGGTTAATGTTGACCAAAAGACAGTGGCCATGTTCGAGATCCATAACGCATTGTGGGTAAATGGTAACTGATTGATCTACAAATAATAATGACTAGTTATTTATGATGCAATGGGGGATTTGTAGATCAGTCAGTCGGCAGTCACCTGCACTGTCAGCTGCAATGTTGAACAAGCCCCCTGTCAAGGGTTAGTAGGTTGAAACTCAAAGTCTGCCCTCCAGGGAGATGTGACTGTCTCCTCCAATGATGATGGGAAATGTAGGCTAACGTTGTTGACCAAAAGACATTTAGGATATGAGATAAGTGGGTCTACTGGGAGGGCACATATAGTCCCGGGGACTCGACACCATGAAGAGGCCTGGTCCGTCTCTGACTCAGCCTATACAGTCCTTGTTTGCCTCACAGGCAACAGTTCAATAATTGATGCCTTCGCTTCATTGTCACCAAAATTTCATACCAAGAAAAGAGTGTCAGGCTCACCTTACTGATTAAGTCTGTCTGAAACTTTAATGTGCACCCCATCCTCTGCCGATTATCATGGCTCAAGGGCAGCGGGAGGGAGAGAGAGAGGCAACTGTGATGGTGAGATAATGCCCAGGGCTACGTGGACACAGACAGTGCAAATGTGGAGAAAATGTCAGTCAGCAAACACAATCCTTTGCTGATACAAAGGTGGATGGATGGATGTGGCTCACTCAACAATGTTTGTTTGACTTTAGATTCAAAAGCACAACATGAAATGTTATTTGGACTTCAGTGTATTCAGTTTACACAGGGCTTTTCTTACAATGTTTTACGGAGACAAATGAAAGGAAAGGGTAATCTACATATATCCTACATGTGTTCAGTTGTACAGTATTAAAACAGCAACTACATTATTATTGGTTTCTTAGATAACATTATTTTGGCTAAAACTAAGCCAGGGATGGGCAACTGGCGGCAGCCCCGCTTTTGAAGGCCCTTGGATCACATAGCAGCACTGAGGGAATTTCTGTGAAGATCCAAGAAATATGGTTTATAAAGGGGAATGAAGTCTTGAGTTGTATGTGTATTTATAGGCTGAAAGATGCTGTCAATTCCCCCATAAAAACAGAGACTGAAACTTTTGAAAACAGCCAAGTTTGAATTGTGTCTGCTGCACATGCATCTTTTGCAGCTGAAAAGTTGATTTGAAGTTTTCTATGTGCTTCAAGTTAAAGGGGAACTTTAATGAAAATTGATCATTTAGTTAACTAGGCAAGTCAGTTAAGAACAAATTCTTATTTACAATGACGGAATAGGAACAGTAGTTTAACGGCCTTGTTCAGGGACAGAACGACATATTTTTACCTCGTCAGCTCTGGGATTCGATCTTGCAACCTTTCAGTCACAAGGCCAATGCTCTAACCACTAGGCTACCTGCCACCCCATATTGTGACGCAATCTATATTATTGTAGGGTTATGGGGCACAATATCAAATTATATAAGTTCTGAATCTGTAAACCCAACACAACCAAACAGTATTTTATCTGTCCTGACCCCTTCGATTCATGTGCCTGATTCCTTGTCTAGGGTTAGTAGGTTGAAACTCAAGCCTGCCCTTCAGGGAGATTTGACTGGCTTCTCCAATGATGCTTGTAAGTGTAGGCTAATGTTGACCAAAATACATTTACGAGATGGAATAAGTTGGTCTACCGAGCACACACAGGCCCTGGACTTGACACAATGCATTAGGCCTGGACGTAGGTCTGAAGAGACTTGGTCTGACTCTGACACAACCTATACAGTCCTTGCTTGCCTCACAGGCAATGGTTCAATAATTTATGCCTTCGCTTCATTGTCACCAAAAAGGTCATACCTCACCTTACTGATTAAGTCTATCTGAAACTTTAATGTGCAACCCATCCTCCACCGCTGATAACAAATTGATGCAGTGGCTGGTGGGAACAAAACAGGCAATACACATGGATACCCATGGAGGTGGATGTTCAAGTCCCCCTGCACTGTGCAAGTTCCCAAGTCGCTGTTTACTCAGTCAGTGCTGCGCAACATTCAGACAAACACAGATTTTCTTTGTTCTCCCTTGTTCTCATGCTGTTCCTCTTTGTCTCTATTGGGAACCAATCTAGTCTGTGGAAGTCACCCGATACTTGTCTATACAGGGATGAACGCCATAAAAGTTTCAAAAAAAGGTCAAATAGGGTAGTGCTTATATTTGTCCTGCTTCACTGCATTTACAAGCAGGTAACCTGTACGAGTGTGAGACGTGACATAATTATTTTTGTTTTTTTTGCATATCCAAATCTCCCTGAGTGGGTTCACGGCCAGTGATCAGCGATCCTGGAGCATTTAGGATTAAGTGCTTTCCTCAAGGGCAGATCAACAGATTTTTCACCTTGTCAGCTCGGGGGTTCGAATGAGGAAAATATATTTCACAGCGGTATAGATGGTACAATGATTCTCTACACAGTGACGGCTTGTTTTGTCACATAAAATGAAATTAAGCAAACTATTACAATTTTAGCAACCAGGAAATGGCAGAGCGATTTCTGCATGTTGCACCTTTAATAAATACAATTTTAAAAAGTGTTGTACCATTCCTACTCCAGTGGAGGCTGGGGGAGGGGAACATTAGGGAGCACCTCCTCCCAATTTCTCCCTCCACCAGCCTCCACTGGCCAGTGCTAGAAAACTTGATCAGTCATCAAGAATAGTGAGAACAGGTGATTGGTTGTAATAGAAGGCTAGACTACAGTAAGTAGACTAAAGCCAAATTGCATTAGTGATAATGCATGGTTGTACTGTAGACGAGACTACGCCTCAATCTGAAAGCTGCTGTAAAGGTCCAACCTGACAATGAGTTAATAGTATTGCTGTGTACAGGAAGACTGGCACTTTGTGGACTTTTCCAAATGAGGGAGCAGCATTGGATACTGAGAGACAGTCCACTATTTGACTGGTTAGTCGTTAGTTAATGGAGGCCATTTTAGGAGGCCCGTGCTGTCTGGGTTTAACTACAAGAGGTGTTGGCAGACGTGTTCTAACATGCACCTAATCATTATGTGTGTATAGGTAACAATTTGAGTGTAACAGTTAAGTTAGAGGGTCCGATTACAAGTGGCAGGATGACTCTTTGTAAAGTGTCCACATGCTGGGTGTCACTCAACACGTAGAATCGTTAATGAATGAACAGAAAATGATGGCCGATGTTCTCGTCAGAGGCAATAGGGCGAACACCCACAGCATTTAACTGTTTGTTGGTACAGTGTGTTTCGTCATTTAGTCCCCCTGATCCTTCAAGTACATCATAGACTTACTCACTTGTATGTGTCATATGTGGACTAAATATATCCCTTTAAGAGGTTGCAGAAGGCAAAATTGCAGCAGTTGTCCAACATTGACGATCAACAACAGTATGTCTGATTAAACCATTTCCTTTTACTATATGTTCTATGAAGGACTGGGACTTAAGTGCTCTATTACAATTAAGGGATTACATTGATTATAAGTGTTGCAAATTCCCTCAAAATGTAGCTCTAGGCCATTACAGTATCCATAGTAGGACAACCCGCTGAGACTGAGGCTGCCCTAATATGGGTACCATACTCTACAAGATGATTTTTGAATGAGAGTTCCATGACTAAACCTCTATCTCCCTATGAGACCGTGAAAGTCAATTTCTAACTCATTTTTACCCAATTCAACCCCTGGTCCCTCTGACAGCGCAACTAGCTCTAGTCTAGCCTAGAAAATATCAAGCAAAGATGTATCCATTGTCCACTCTATTTGGCCTATTTTTTTCTCTAGTTTTTCAAATAATTTCTTCAAGTCTGTGTGACCCAGTAAGTGAATGATACAGTAGTGTTAGTACCTGCTGTGCTGGCTAGGCAGCGAGGAGCCAGTGCCGGTAAGTGTGAGTAGCAGATAGCTAACTGACACATTAGCCTCTAGTTCTACTGGCCTTCTAGCAGATAGCTAACTGACACGTTAGCCTCTAGTTCTACTGGCCTTCTAGCAGATAGCTAACTGACACATTAGCCTCTAGTTTTACTGGCCTTCTAGCAGATAGCTAACTGATACATTAGCCTCTAGTTCTACTGGCCTTCTAGCAGATAGCTAACTGACACATTAGCTTCTAGTTCTACTGGCCTTCTGGCAGATAGCTAACTGACACATTAGCCTCTAGTTCTACTGGCCTTCTAGCAGATAGCTAACTGACACGTTAGCCTCTAGTTTTACTGGCCTTCTAGCAGATAGCTAACTGACACATTAGCCTCTAGTTCTACTGGCCTTCTAGCAGATATCTAACTGACACATTAGCCTCTAGTTCTACTGGCCGCCTCCTGGGCTCTGTTTCCCTCTCCGCCCTTGTTCCTACATGATTTACAGCACCCTGTCAGGTTTCACGCTGCTAGTCTCAGGTTCTAGCCCCAGTATAACTAGATCCCACCATTACCAAAGCACATGGGCTCCCTGGTCTCAGTCTCTCTCTCTCTCCATTTCTCTCTCTCTCTCCTCCAGGAACTCAGCAGCCACGTCAATTATTCAAGCCTAACAAGCTGTGGGAACACCAAACTCAATTGTTCATTTTAATTAAATCTCTCTCTTGTTCTTTGCTTTGAGGAAGAAGTGATAATGCCAACACTCAATAAAAATCTATAAAAATGTTCAACAATGGCTGCACCTCCTGCACAGACTGAGACAACTGAATGTCAACACCCAGATACTCTCCAACTACCACAGCTGTCATATAGAGAGTGTGCAGACTGTCTGTTTCCTGGGCTGGTACACTGGGCTGTCAGCAGCCAACAAGGGCATCCTCAAGAGGACTGTGAACCTGGGGTCCAAGCTCTGTGGGCTGCAGTGCAAGGGGCTTCAGGGCCTCTATAATAGACAGGTAAGGTCTTTTTGGGGGATATTTTATTAGGATTCCCATTAGCTGTTGAAAAAGCAGCAGCTACTCTTCCTGGGGTCCACAAGGGACAAGGCCAAACACGTCGCAGAGGATCAACACAATCTTGCCCAATGTTTTGAGATTTTGCCCTGTCACTGTTCAGCAAGAATAGGAGCAAGGCAAGTTTCATTCCGATGGCCATCAGGCTGCTGAACAGTAGGACATAGGGCAGATGTAGAATGCTGAACAGTGGGACATAGGACAGATGTAGGATGTTGAACAGTGGGACATAGGACAGATGTAGGATGCTGAACAGTGGGACATAGGACAGATGTAAGATGCTGAACAGTGGGACATAAGACAGATGTAGGATGCTGAACAGTGGGACATAGGACAGATGTAGGCATAATACATGGTCGGACAGTATTGCTTTCAGGTCATTCCTGGAGTAATTTAATCAAGTTATCTCCTGTTATTGAAATATTTTATTTAAGCAACTTACAGTACATACAGTTAATTCATTAAATAATCGGGACAGTACCTTGTTTTTTGTTAATATGTATTTTTAAGTATTTTATTTGTTCAAAGGACAGAGACAGTAGAAAGGGAGACAGATTTTTATTTAACCTTCATTTATCCAGGTTAGTCTCATTAAAATAAAAATCTATTTTTCAAGAGAGACCTGGTCCAACCAAGACAACAGCAGGGGTGAACAATGTTTTAGACAAATATGTAACAACTGACAGACACCATCTTTTTTTTTCAATTACAAAATCATGCAAGCGTCATAGATTAAAAAAATCTATCATATGTATCACCGCATCAAGTCCGAATGACAATCACATTCCTCGGTAACGTGAGTCAACCAAACTTTTAAACTCCTCCAGGGAAACAAGCTCCTGGGATTTCAAGCTGGTCTGGAGAGGATTACAAGACCACAGAGCTGAGTAGCTAAAACACTTTTTGCCATGAGCCATTCTGATTTTAGAAATGGTTAAAAGTAACTAGGAGTGAGACCATAATTGGTATTGCTTTTCTGACCTTATCAAAGAAGTACAGAGAGAAAGTGGCAGTTTTCCCAAAATTGCCTTATAGATCATAGTAGACCAATGTTTGAGCCTACATAGAGTCAACGAAGACCAGCCAACAGCACTATAGAGATCACAGTGGTGTGTCAGAAGCTTTTGGTTGGTAATTAACCTAAGAGCTGCATGATACACGGAATCAAGTGCCTTCAGGGTTGTGTTTGAGGTCGGCATATAACTGACATCACTGTAGTCCAAGACAGACAGGAATGTAGACCGTACCAGCTCTTTTTTGGCTTCCAAAGAAAAACAAGCCTAATGCCGGTAATAAAAACCTATTCTCAACTTGATCTTCTTTACCAGGTTCTCAACATGATTAATGAGGCTCAGCTTCTCACCCACTCAAACTCCCAGATATTTGTACGTCTTGACTTGCTCTATTGAATTTCCTTCAAAGGTAGTAATGGCATGGTTTTCAGAGAGTTTAGTATTGGAAAATACCATTGTAATTTGTTTTAGAGGAATTCAGAACAAGCTTCAAACCCTACAGATTCTGTTGAATGATGTTAAAAGCTGTTTGAGCTTTTACAAAATCCAAAGTCAAACTGCTTCCACTTGAATTGAGAACACTGTCATCCGCACTACAATTTTACATCAACTGTCTCAATTAGTCTCCCAATGTTGTTTATCTAGATAATGAACAACAGGGGACTTACAATTGATCCTTGAGGAACACCTGAGTGCAGCTCTATGATGTCAGACTTACAACCACCTGCCTTATTAAACTGGGTTCTATTTGACATGTAGTTCACAAACCACTGTAGAACATGACCGGTAATCCCAATGCACTTCAGTCTCTGCACCAATACAGTATGGTCCACAGTGTCAAATGCCTTTGACGAATCTATTAACATGGCACAATGCAACTTCTTATGCAGAGCACAGTGAATATCATCCAAAACCATACATGTTGTTGTAACAGTGCTGTGGCTTGCCCTGAAACCTGATTGCAAACCACTCAAAATATTGTTTTCCTGGAGGTAGTCTTTAAGCTGCTTATTGCCTAGGAACTCTGTTACTTTTGCCATAACAGACCATTTTGATATGGGCCAATAGTTACTCTATAGAATGGGAACACCTCCTTTCAAAACAGGTAGGACAAAAGCCATCCAATCATCAGCCGAATCAGACCTTCTTGCTTTAGCCCACACAGTATTCCATTTCCTTATGATTTTAGCTAGTTCAACTGAGAACCAAGTGTTGTCTCTGCCCTTAACTATGCATTGTTTGAAAGGGTCATGCTTGTTGCATACATCCTGGAATGCTTTGTGGAAGTAAGAGAAAGCTAATTCAACGGAGGGAGACAGAGGTAGGATTCGTAACCCCACTGCCAGCGGGTATGTGTGGTCCGGCAGCAGCACTACCACAAGACCAGACTCTGGTACGTTGACATTTGCATAGCTACTCAAATATAACCACTCTGTTTTTTTCTATTGGGTTCTGCCACTAGAAACCATCCCATAGCCCTAAACATGTAGTTCCAATGGCTCAGTGGGTAGAGCATGGTGCTGGCAAAACCAGGGTTTGAGTCCCGCATGAGCCACATATACTGAATAAATGTGACATACTGTATACGCACACATACAGCCTAGAGACAGTCACACATTCAACCTTTACTGTGAACGTGCACATACACAAAAACCCATACAAGTTCCCGTGTGTGTGTGTGTGTGTGTGTGCATCCGTATATGTGTCTGTGTGAATGCTGTATGACTGTCAATGTCAACAGTTCTGTAAGTCACATTGGATAAAAAAAACTGCTAAATGTCTATCTTATTATTACTATGGTAGACAGCTGGACTGAGCAAATAGAGTATACAGGAAGACTAACTGGAAAAAGGAAGACAGACAGACACACATTAATCCTTTTGTGTGTACACACCACATACACATGCTTAGAAACTCACTGTACACCTGTCCTGTCTGCACCTAGTCTCAACAATAATAAACGCAGACTACCTTGTCATTGAAGACAGGTGATACTGTCCTTTGGTCTCAAATACACACACATGCACACACATGCACGCACACACTCACACCTACACACACACCTCTTATTTTTCTACCTCTGTGTTTAGCCTACTGTGAGATACAAATTATGCCAAATGAAATAACCAATGGGATGGATGATTCCAGGCTCTGCTGAACTCCACATGTCCACCATTTTAAAGTAGTCAAAGTAGTCAACTGGGTGGGGATTCCTATGGGTTGTAGCCTCAATCAAACTGACCATGCTGTCACAGACACTATAATAGCACAGATATAAAGATGAGTCCTCTATCTATCTCTATGTGGTATGCTGACACCATTCCCTTTCCCTACTTCTCCAGATGTCTTCCTGGTGGTAGGAGGCCCTCTAATGGAGGCATGATGGAGTGCAGTAGAACAGTATTTCAGGATTCCTCCTGAGAATCAGTGGTGATGTAAATCTTTAGCATGTAAATCTTGGTGGGGCAAACTAAACATTTTTTTATGCATGCCAGCAAAGACACAACACAACACTAAACAATACATTCATTGCACTATAACGGTGACAAACGGTGCACACAAACTGTTCGGGCCTACATAAAGCTGTTCTAACAGCAGAGCTTTGTTTTCAGCACCATGGAGTGAATCCTTACCACCACAACATCAGCGGAGCCTTGTCTGGCAGCGAAACAGTTCATTCAGCCTCATTTACTGCCTTTAAAAAAAAACATGCAATGCAAATAGTCGGGATAGCCATTTGATTAGCTGTTCAGGAGTCTCATGGCTTGGGGGTAGAAGCTGATATGAAGCCTTTTGGACCTAGACTTGGCGCTCCGGAACAGCTTTCCGTGCGGTAGCAGAAAGAACGTTCTATGACAAGGGTGGCTGGAGTTAGGGCCTTCCTCTGACACCACCTGGTATAGAGGTCCTGAATGTCAGGAAGCTTAGCCCCAGGGATGTACTGGGCCGTACGCACTACCCTCTGTAGTGCTTTGCGGTCAGAGGCCGAGCAGTTGCCATACCAGGCGGTGATGCAACCAGTCAGGATTTTCTCGATGGTGCAGCTGTAGAACTTTTTGAGGATCTGAGGACCACATTTTTTCAGTCAACCGGGGGGGAAATGGCGTTGTCGTGCCCTCTTCACAACTGTCTTGGTGTGTTTGGTCCATGATAGTTTGTTGGTTATGTGGACACAAAGAACTTGAAGCTCTCAACCTGCTCCACTACAGCCTGTCGATGAGAATGGGGGCGTGCTCGGTCCTCCTTTTCCTGTAGTCCACAATCATCTTCTTTGTCTTGATCACTTTGAGTGAGATGTTGTTTACCTGGCACCACAATGCCAGGTCTCTGACCTCCTCCCTATTGGCTGTCTCATCGTTGTCTGTGATCAGGACTACCACTATTGTGTTGTTGGCAAACTTAATGATGGTATAGGAGTCATGCTTTGCCATGCAGTCATGGGTGAACAGGGAGTACAGGAGGGGACATAGCACGCACCCCTGAGGGGCCCCCGTGTTGAGGATCAGGTGGGAAAGGGCAGTGTGGAGTGCAATAGAGATTGCATCCTCTGTGGATCTGTTGGCGCGGAATGAAAACAGGAGAGGGTTTCTGGGATAAGGGTGTTAAATAGGAGTGGGTTTCTGGGATAATGGTGTTGATGTGAGCCATGACCAGCCTTTCAAAGCACTTCATGGCTGCAGATGTGATTGCTACGGATCGGTAGTCATTTAGGCAGGTTACCCTGGTGTTCTTGGGCACAGGGACTATGGTGGTCTGCTAGAAACATGTTGATATTACAGACTCATTTAGGGACAGGCTGAAAATGTCAGTGAAGACATTTGCCAGATGGTCAGCGCATGCTCGGAGTACACATCCTGGTAATCCGTCTGGCCCTGCGGCCTTGTGAATGTTGACCTGCTTAAAGGTCTTACTCACATCGGCAACGGAGAGTGTGATCACACAGTCGTCCGGAACAGCTGATGCTCTCATGCATGCCTCAGTTTTGCTTACCTCGAAGCGAGCATAGAAGTAATTTAGCTTGTCTGGTAGGCTCGTGTCACTGGGCAGCTTGCGGCTGTGCTTCCCTTTATAGTCCGTAATAGTTTGCAAGCCCTGCCACATTCGACGAGCGTCGGAGTCAGTGTAGTACGATCCAATCTTAATCCTGTATTGACGCTTGCCTGTTTGATGGTTCATCTGAGGTCATAGTGGGATTTCTTATAAGCGTCCGGGTTAGAGTCCTGCTCCTTGAAAGCAGAAGGTCTACCCTTTAGTTCAGTGCGGATGTTGCCTGTAATCCATGGCTTCTGTTTGGTGTATGTAGGTGCGGTCACTGTGAGGACGATGTCATCGATGCACTTATTGATGGGGCAGCAGGGGGCGGCAGGTAGCCTAGTGGTTAGAGCATTGGGCCAGTAACCCAAGCTGATTGAATCCCCGAGCTGACAAGGTAAAAATCTGTCGTTCTGCCCCTGAATAAGGCAGTCAACCCACTGTTCCCCGGTAGGCCGTCATTGTAAATAAGAATTTGTTCTTAACGGACTTGCCTAGTTAAATAAAGGTTGAATAAAAAAATTAATTGATGAAACCAGTGACCGATGTGGTGCACTCCTCAATGCCTTCGAAAGAATCCCGGAACATATTCCAGTCTGTGCTAGCAAAACAGTCCGGTAGCTTAGCACATGCGTCATCTGAACATTTCCGATTGAGTGAGTCACTGGTACTACCTGCTTTAGTTTTTGCTTGTGAGCAGGAATCAGGTGGTCAGATTTGCCAAATGGAGGACGAAAGAGAGCTTTGTACACGTCTCTGTATGTAGAGTAAAGGTGGTCTAGAGTTTTTTCCTCTGGTTGCACATGTAACATGCTGGTAGAAATGAGGTAAAATGGATTTAAGATTCCCTGCATTAAAGTCCCCGAGCTACTAGGAGCGCCGCCTCTGGATGAGCTTTTTCTTATTTGCTTATGGCCTTATACAGCTCGTTGACTGTGGTCTTAACGCCAGCATCGGTTTGTGCTGGTAAATAGACAGCTACGAAAAATAGAGATGAAAACTCTTGGTAAATAGTGTGGTCTACTGCTTATCATGAGATACTCTACCTCAGGCGAGCAAAACCTTGAGACTTCCTTAATATTAGATTTCGTACACCAGTTGTTATTTACAAATAGACACAGACCGCCACCCCTTGTCTTACCGGAGGCAGCTGTTCTATCTTGCTAATGCACCGAAAACCCAGCCAGTTGTATGTTATCCATGTAGTCGTTCAGCTACGACGTGGTGAAACATAAGATACTACAGTTTTTAATGTCCCGGAGGTAAGATAGTCTTGATTGGATATCATCCATTTTATTATGAAATGATTGCACGTTGGCTAAAAGGACTGATGGTAGAGGCGGATCCTTACAAGGCACCCCGACCAACGTCCCCAATATCTCCGTCTCTTCTTCATGAGAATGACGGGGATTTGGCTGGAGTCTGAAGTAAATCCTTCACGTTCGACTCGTTAAAGAAAAAAATCTTTGTCCAGTACGAGGTGAGTAATCACTGTCCTGATATCCAGAAGCTCTTCTCAGTTATAATAGATGATGGCAGAAACATTATGTACAGAATAAGTTACAAATAACGTGAAAAAACACACACAATAGCACAATTTGTTAGGAGCCCATAAAACGGCAGCCATCTCCTCCGGCGACAGTGATCCCCTTAGCACTTATTGTTGAATTTGCGATTTCCAACTTGCTGTGTAATGTTTATGTTGAATGGCCGATGAGCACCAATACGTTTTTATCTATAATTTCTCTTCATATGAAAAGCTCGGGGACTTTAATATATATATATATATATATAGTTATTGCTTAATATCAGCAGCGGTGGCGACGCGTCATTCAGGGCAGGTGGGAAGACAAACAGTTTAGCTTAAAAAAAATATATATATATATATATATATATATATATATATATATATATATATATATATATATATATATTTTTTTTAAATATATTTTCATATATATATATATATTTTTTTTTAAAATATATTTTCATATATATATATATATATATATATATATATATATATATATATATATATTTTTTTTTTAAGCTAAACTGGTTGTCTTCCCACCTGCCCTGAATGACGCGTCGCCACCGCTGCTGATATTAAGCAATAACTGCAGAAGCTACAGTATATTGGACCAGGACTAGTCATTAGCTGCATAGGGAGAAAGTTTTCTTTACACACACAAAATCATACCTGGTCCGGATGGACCTGATCAAATCAAAGATGTCGGTAACAACTAACATAACTCCTCTCTGAGCGAATCACTTTCACCGGATGTGACGTAAGACACTGAGTCGGGCATCCTTCCTTTCGGTCGCAGGCTGCACGTAGCTGCAGCGGTCTGATAAGTAACGTCCCCAGAAGTCAGCTGTTGCTGGAATATCGGTTGTTATTGGTTCTTTTGGAGGGCACTAACCACCCAACAATATGCCCATGTACCAGGTAAAGCCCGTCTTTGGGGATGACATAAAGACTGATTTGCCAACCTGCATGTACAAGTTGCCGAATATCCACGCGCAGAGAAGTGCAAGTGGCTGCTCGGAACATGCGCTTCAGGTAACTAACGTTATTTGAAATCCGACCATAAATGGACTAGCTAATCTCACTAATATCATGAATTAACTAGCCAGCTAATAAATGTGACATTTTGCTGTCAAAAATAAGCTAACGTTACATAGCCCTACAACAACAACAGTTAGATAATTTGCCAGAAAATTAGCTAACGTTAGCCTAGCTTCAACCCTACCAATCTCTTATTCGGCTGATGCAATGATGTGTGGCTGACTAACGTAATTTGAGTTAACTACCGTAGCTAGATGTTTTGGTTGTGCCCCCCAGAATTTGTGACAGGACGTTACCAGTACACTACTCCGAACGTATATTTTCCTCTACAGAGTTAGTTAGATTTTAGCAGCCAGCATATGATTGGCCCAGGTCAGACATTTTGTGTGCTAGACTGAGTGGATGATATGGGTGGGTGTAACTGACTGCCAGTAATTTACTACTGTAGCTAGCTAACGTTAGCGAGACAGCAACAAAAACATGTAGTACAGTATAATGAACAACTACGTTATATAGACGTGCTGTCATCTAGTAGCCTTTTTCTATATGCCATGTAGGCTAATGGATTCAGCCATAGCCGAGCCTAATATTATAATGTTGCTAGCTGGCTATAGGAATGGCTCTGAATTCAGCCTTGTCAACAATGACTCCCTGTTTACAATCATCAGACCAAATTATCTAGCTAGTTTATAAGAATGAGTCAATGACACATTTCTGTTTTCATGTTTGGTGTTTTGTTGACAGCTCACCTAAAGATTTCCTCAGGAAACACAACTTTCTTGGCAATCAATCCCTTCACCTCCCTCAGTATTCAGTCCCCCTCAAACAATTATCTGCCTGACTACATAGTCCCTCAGTGTGACAAAGGCCTAGCCAATGTTGCACTGAAAGTTGCTAATATTGTGTTGATGACAATTGCCACAGTAAAGGGAAACGTTGATAGTGTTAACTAACAGGGAAAACTCTAGAAAGTTGAGAAGTTCAATCTAGCGGCAGTCCCGGGGGAGTTGCGTGCCTGCCTGCAGCTTGGAGGGAACATTGGGCTTAACATGAATGATCATGTAATGTGTGTGTATTGTGTTAACACATTTCCTTCACAGGGCCTTGAGGGCAGCATGGGTGTGTTTGTTTGTGGCAGGGTGTGTTTACTTTCTCTTTTTGTCAGACAGGTGGACCCTGCAGTACAGGCTTTGGAGCTGCGTCAGCATAAAATCAAGTGTTTGTCTTAATGTACTATATATGTGTTAACCATAGCTCTCCACCCCCCCGTAGAATGGGACAGAGGTGGACCCTGCGTTCAGAGACCTGGAGGTACGTCAGGATAAGATCATGCGCAGGCTCTATGAATTGAAGGCAGCCGTGGATGGCCTGGCCAAGACCGTGACCACACCCGACGCTGACCTGGACCAGACTGTGACCTCTCTCTCCCAGAGTCCCACAGCTACATCCTTTAGAGGTACTGCAGACCTGGACTCCCTACTGGGCAAGGTGAGGAATAGAGCTCTTGTCTGTTAAATATCTTATAGAAATAGAGCTCTTGTCAATTATAGGAGTAGAGCTCTTGTCTGTTAGTGATCTTATAGGAATAGAGATCTTATAGGAATAGCAATTCATTAAGTTGAGTTTCGTCAATACGCCGCATAATTTGTCTATTTCGGCTGTGCCACGACTCAAGTGTGGTGGAAACGCCTTATGAGGGTATCATCATAATTTGTCATGTACCCATTAGGACCTTGGTGCCCTCCGGGACATTGTGATCAACGCCAATCCGGCACGACCACCCCTCACCCTGCTGGTGCTCCACGCAATGCTGTGCCAGCGCTACCGGGTGCTCTCCAGTGTGCATGTCCACTCATCAGTGTCCGGTGTGCCCGCGCAGCTGCTCGCCTGCCTGGGGCCGCGCCACGCAGACAGCTACGTCCGCCAGCGTTTCCAGCTGGGCTTCACCCTCATATGGAAAGATGGTGAGGGTTGGTGGTAGTCAGAGACAGGGTAGTAAAAGAGTAGAAAGTTTAGATTGGGAACAGTGGGTGGGCAGATTGGGTTAAGTGAAGGGGGTGGAGAGACTGGGTAGAAAAAGAGTGGAATGTTGGGAGAGGGGGGGGGGGGGGGGTAGAAAGAGTAGTGGAGTGAGAGATAGGGTATGGCTAGGAATGTCACCTAGCTTTGAACTGACGTGACTGGTCTAGGTTAGGGAGATGTGATGTCAGACGTACTAGTATCGCTCACCATTTACTATTCATATGTATAGACAATGTGTCCTTTCATTGTTAGCTGCTTTCAACATTTTTAACGCCTATTTAGATTATCTCTGGAGTAAATGTACCTTTCTCCTCTCATCCCTTGCCCTCTCTTCCGTCTCCCCCCTCTCTCTCGCCGTCTCCCCCCTCTCTCTCTCTCGCCGTCTCCCCCCTCTCTCTCTCTCGCCGTCTCCCCCCTCTCTCTCTCTCGCCGTCTCCCCCCTCTCTCTCTCTCGCCGTCTCCCCCCTCTCTCTCTCGCCGTCTCCCCCCTCTCTCTCTCCGTCCCCTCTCTCTCCGTCTCCCCCCTCTCTCTCTCCGTCTCCCTCCCCTCTCTCCGTCTCCCCCCTCTCTCTCTCTCGCCGTCTCTCTCTCTCGTCGTCTCCCTCCCTCTCTGTATCTCTATATCTCTAGTCTCCAAGCTGCAGATGAAGTTCAGCATTCAGAACATGTGCCCCATCGAGGGCGAGGCCAACGTGGCGCGCTTCTTGTTCCGCCTCGTTGCCCCTTACCCCAGCGACCCCGCCCTGGCTACACTGGTGGACAGTTGGGTGGACACAGCCTTCTTCCAGCTCGCTGAGGGCAGCGCTAAGGAGCGGTCGGCAGTCCTCCGCGCCCTCAACGGCGCTTTGGGTCGCGACCCCTGGCTGGCCGGTCCCGAGCTCTCGCTGGCTGACATCGCCTGTTACTGCTGCATCCTCCAGACAGGCCCTGCCGCCTCCTGTCCTGCCAACGTCCAGCGCTGGCTTAAAGCGTGTGAGAACCTGGGCCACTTTGGCCCCGCCAACCCTCTACTGCAGTGACCACAGCTGCCTAGCAGATCTCAGGGTGCTTCAATGGAGTAGGTAGAAGATACCCACTAGTCATTGATCCAGAGTCAGATATTGCCCCAGTCCCCTTGTTGGGAATAGAGGTTTTGGGGTGAAGTAGTAGTCTGACCCTAGATCTGTGTACGGGTGACTTCTAGCTGGAGCGCCACCAGGGCCCAGCCTATGGGGTTTAACTGTATCTCTGCACTGTGCTCAGAACGAAAAGGGAATAATTGAATACACCTGTCACATCCCAATACTCTAGAAATGCTCCCTTACTCCCTTACTTGTGTATCTAAGCTTTGCAATGACTGAACAGATATAGATAGCTGTAAACACAGTTCTCCCTCCCTCGTGCCTAACAAGATGATCTACACAGATGGGTGTGTGTGTGGGGGCGTAGTAATGGGGTGTGACTTGCTGTTTAACTAAAGAAGCGGTTGAAAAATGTGACGCAACAGGACCTACTGATGTGGTATCTACAGTATGAAAAGTAAAACTTTGTTGCGTTTTTGTTCTTAAATCACTAAAATGTCCACTTTGGATCAAACTTTGAACTGTGGTTTCCCCTGTTTCTTTTGTCAGTATGTATGGTTAGTTTCAGCTTTCGTTCATCGCTTGAACCCTACTTCACTTATATAACCTGAGAAAGAATGAGACTGTTACTTTGTGACATCAATGAGTGTAGCTGTACAAAACATTAGAAACACCTGCTCTTTCCATGACAGACTGACCAGGTGAATCCAGGTGAAATGTCACTTGTTAAATCCACTCCAATCAGTGTCGATGAAGGGGAGGAGACGGGTTAAATAAGGATGTTTAAGCCTTGAGATAATTAGACATGGATTGTGTATGTGTGTCATTTAGAGGGTGAATGGGCAAGACATAGTAGGTGCCAGGCGCACCTGTTTGTGTCAAGAACTGCAAGAATGGTCCACCACCCAAAGGACATCCAGCCAACTGGAGTCAACATGGGTCAGCATCCCTGTGGAAGGCTTTCGACACCTTGTAGAGTCCATGCCCTGACGAAATCGGGCTGTTCTAAGAGCAGAAGAGGGGCTAAGTCAATATTAGGAAGGTATTCCTAATGTTTTGTACACTCACTGTAAGTGTTAGGTGTTACACACAGAATGACCTTGAAGGAATATTTCACCCACATTACAGAAGGACCTCTTGGTTTCCTCCAGGCCTCGTTTTGTATCACTTTCCAATTATAAAACTTGGGGGGCAAAAATGCTATTTCAGAATGTGTTGGGGGGCATGTCCCCCCCCCTGTCCCCTGTAAAAGTTGCGCCCCTGGTTTCCTTACCATACCAGCAGTCTATGGACAAGGTCAGACATCAATCTATGCTGTGGTTTACCTGGTCACTGTCGCCAAATGACAATTTAGCATATGTGGCACAAATCCAATGCAAGTCAACATCCCATATATATATATATATATATATATTTTTTTTTTGCGCTTCATGTCTGCATCATCTTAAAGTAACTTAATTGAGCTACACAATCAATTTTAGACTGAGATCAATATGAACTTAATGCCACATCTGATCTATTGTAAATTAGTTTGGTAAAGCAAGCACTAACTACTGCAGTAGGTTGTCTGGGGTTTCACAGATGGTGTGACAAACGCTAAGAAGAGGAACAGAATGTACTGTCTGGCTGAAACACTTGTTATGTCATCACATAATGGTATTTCTATATTCTTCCTAGACTCTTAATGTTATTTTCTATATTACGTTCTATATTAAACCCAGTGGTGGAAAAAGTACCCAATTGTCATATTTGAGTAAAAGTAATGATACCTTAATAGAAAATGACTCAAGTGAAAGTCACCCAGAAGAATATTACTTAAGTAAAAGTTTTAAAATGTTTTTTGAATATTTGGTTTTGAATATACTTAAGTATCAAATGTAAATGTAATTGGTTAAATGTACTTAATTATCAAAAGTAAAGTTATAACTCATTTCAAATTCCTTATTAAGTAAATACTTTTGTATCATTACTTCTGATACTTAAGTATATTTTTGCAATTACATTTACTTTTGATGCTGAACTATATTTTAAACCAAATACTTTAACTTTTACTCAAGTAGTATTTTACTGGGTAACTTTTACTTGAGTCATTTTCTATGAAGGTATCTTTACTTTTACTTGAGTATGACAGTTGGGTACCTTTTCCACCACTGACTAGTACTTTTGGGTGTGAAGGAAAATGTATGTGAAGTACATTATTTTCATTAGAAAGGAAGTGAAGTAAAAGTTGTCAGATACCCCAAAAACCGATTTAAGTACTTAAGTGCACCACTGATTTAAACCAAATTAATCTGGATTGCTAAAAAAGTGTGAATTATTCAGTAGTAACCCATCTGTCCAATAGGTGGCAGGTGAGTCATTTACTATGGCTTGACAAACTAATCTTTTTGCCCTTCCAGGCTTTTCACAGATCAGTTCATATAACGCAGTATGCCAAGAGGTGGGAACAGAATAATCCAGCAGGTAAACTGCAGACAGCAGACACTTTTCCAAAAGACATTCATGTAAACTCAGCAAAAAAAGAAACCTCTTCACTGTTAACTGCGTTTATTTTCAGCAAACTTAACATGTGTAAATATTTGTATGAACATAACAAGATTCAACAACTGAGACATAAACTGAACAAATTCCACAGTCATGTGACTAACAGAAATGGAATAATGTGTCCCTGAACAAAGGGGGTCAAAATCAAAAGTAACAGTCAGTATCTGGTGTGGCCACCAGCTGCATTAAGTACTGCCGTGCATCTCCTCCTCATGGACTGCACCAGATTTGCCAGTTCTTGCTGTGAGATGTTACCCCACTCTTCCACCAAGGCACCTGCAAAGTCCCGGACATTTCTAGGGGGAATGGCCCTAGGCCCAGACTATGACGGACCCTCCAACAAGCCCTCAGTCCAGCCTCTCTCAGCCTATTGCGGACAGTCAGCACTGATGGAGAGATTGTGCGTTCCTGGTGTAACTCGGTCAGTTGTTGTTGCCATCCTGTACCTGTCCCGCAGGTGTGATGTTTGGATGTACCGATCCTGTGCAGGTGTTACACGTGGTCTGCCACTGCGAGGACGATCAGCTGTCCGTCCTGTCTCCCTGTAGCGCTGTCTTAGGCTTCTCACGGGTACAATCTATTGCCCTGGCCACATCTGCAGTCCTCATGCCTCCTTGCAGCATGCCTAAGCCACATTCACACAGATGAGCAGGGACCCTGGGCATCTTTCGTTTGGTGTTTTTCAGTGTCAGTAGAAAGGCCTCTTTAGTGTCCTAAGTTTTCATACCTGTGACCTTAATTGCCTACCGTCTGTAAGCTGTTAGTGTCTTAACGACCGTTCCACAGGTGCATGTTCATTAATTGTTTATGGTTCATTGAACAAGCATGGGAAACAGTGTTTAAACCCTTTACAATGAAGATCTGTGAAATTATTTGGATTTTACAAATTATCTTTGAAAGACAGGGGCCTTTTTTTGCTGAGTTTACATACAGTACCAGTCAAAAGTTTGGACACACCTACTCATTCAAGGGTTTTTCTTTATTTTATAAAATGTTCTACATTGTTGAATAATTTATGAAGAAACCAAAACTATGAAATGCCACATATGGAATCATGTAGTAACCAAAAAATGTTAAAAAAATCAAAATGTTCTTCAAAGTAGCCACCCTTTGCCTTGATAACAGTTTTACACACTCTTGGCATTCTCTCAACCAGCTTCACCTGAAATGCTTTTCCATGTCTTGAAGGAGTTCCCACATATGCTGAGCACTTGTTGGCTGTTTTTCCTTCACTCTGCGGTCCAACTCAACCCAAACCATCTCATTTGGGTTGAGGTAGGGTGATTGTGGAGGCCAGGTCATCTGACGCAGCATTCCATCGCTCTCCTTCTTGGTCAAATAGCCCTTAAACAGCCTGGAGGTGTGTTGGGTCATTGTCCTGTTGAAAAACAAATGATATTCCCACTAAGCGCAAACCAGATGGGATGGGGTATCGCTCCAGAATGCTGTGGTAGCCATGCTGGTTAAGCGTGCATTGAATTCAAAATAAATCACAGACAGTGTCACCAGCAAAGCACCATCACACCACCTCCGTGCTTCACGATGTGAACAACACATGCAGAGATCATCCGTTCACCTACTCTTCTCTTCTGACACTGCGGTCAGAACCAAAAATCTCAAATTTGGGCTCATCGGACCAAAGGACAGATTTCGTGTTTCTTGGCCCAAGCAAGTCTCTTCTTATTATTGGTGTACTTTAGTACTGGTTTCATTGCAGCAATTCGACCATGAAGGCCTGATTCACACAGTCTCCTCTGAACAGTTGATGTTGAGATGTGTCTGTTACTTGAACTCTGAAGCATTTATTTGGGCTGCAATCTGAGTCTGGTTACTAATGAATGTATCCTTTGCAGCAGAGGTAACTCTGGGTCTTCCTTTCCTGTGGCGGTCCTCATGAGAGCCAGTTTCATCATAGTGCTTGATGGTTTTTGCGATGAAGAAACTTTTAAAGTTCTTAATCTTCCGGATTGACTGACCTTCATGTCTTAAAGTAATGTTGGACTGTCGTTTCTCTTGGC
Organism: Oncorhynchus clarkii lewisi; assembly: GCF_045791955.1. NCBI lineage: Eukaryota > Metazoa > Chordata > Actinopteri > Salmoniformes > Salmonidae > Oncorhynchus > Oncorhynchus clarkii. The sequence goes on along the minus strand of NC_092159.1, from coordinate 54,548,945 downwards.
TTATTTGAGCTGTTCTTGACATAATATGGACTTGGTCTTTTACCAAATAGGGCTATCTTCTGTATACCAACCCTACCTTGTCACAACAGATTGGCTCAAACGCATGAAGGGTAGAAATTCCACAAATTAACTTTTAACAAGGCACACCTGTTAATTTAAATGCATTCCAGGTGACTACCTCATGAAGCTGATTGAGAGAATGGCAAGAGTGTGCAAAGCTGTCATCAAGGCAAAGGGTGGCTACTTTGAATAATTGTAACACTTTTTTTGTTACTCCATGATTGTATATGTGTTACTTCATAGTTTTGACATCTTCACTATTATTCTACAATGTAAAAAATAGTCAAAATAAAGAAAAACCCTTGAATGAGTAGGTGTGTCCAAACTTTTGACTGGTACTGTAGGCTGTCTGTATATCCTGTTTGTTTATTGTGGCAGCACCATTTCACAGAGTCATATTTCTGTACATGCAAATATTATTATTTTATTTAACCTTTATTTAACTAGGCAGGTCAGTTAAGAACTAGTTCTTATTTAAAATGACTGCCTACCAAAAGGCCTCCTGCAGGGACAGGGGCCTGGGATTTAAAAAAAACAATATAAATATAGAACAAAACACACATCACAAGAAGAGAGACACAACCCTGCATAGAGACCTTAGACAACATAGCAAGGCAGCAACACATGACAACACAGCATGGTAGCAACATGACAACATGGTAGCAGCACAAAAACATGGTACAAACATTGGGCAAAGTCAACAGCACAAAGGTCAAGAAGGAAGAGACGACAATACATACAAAGCAGCCACAACTGTCAGAAGAGTGTCTATGATTGAGTCTGAATGAAGATATGGAGATAAAACTGTCCAGTTTGAGTGCTGGTTGCAGCTCGTTCCAGGCGCTAGCTGCAGTGAACTGAAAAGAGGAGCGACCCAAGGATGTGTGTGCTTTGGGGACCTTTAACAGAATGTGAATATATTTGCAGAATAAAGGTGATTTGTTTGTCTGTCCATCTGTCTATCTGCCTGCCTTCTGTCTATCTGCCTCTGTCTGACTGGGCATTCAAATTGAACAGGAGTCAGGAAAGTGCAGGGAGTCTCTTGGCGACCGCCTGATGAGACCAAACCTCCTGTCTGTCAGCTTTGCTGTGAGGCTCAGAATACATTGAGGAGACACTGAAAGCAGTCACACACACACTGGCACGATCGGCAGTCAGAGGAAAGACTCCCTGCTGCTGAGGTTCTTCTGTACACACTACTGTGGGTTTTAGGTCTTGAATGAAATCACTCTGTATAGTCTGTCTTGGGGGGATATGAGAAGAAAATAACTTGATTTACTGCCTGTCATATAAAGTTATGATTACATTCATATTTTCGTCTTTGTGTTCCTCAGTCTTGAAACTGGAATTTAACGGTGTTTATACAGCCATGGATATTGCTGCTCCATGTTTACTAAAGCTATTTGTCAGCTGTATGATCACACTCACTGTGGAGTGCGGGTGATGGGCTTTGGGGAATCAGGCTGTATAGGAGAGGGGGAGGGTGGCTGGTGGAAGATGGCAGTAGGGGTGTATAGATGGAGGGAGAACACCAGGAATTGGGTGAGTGTCTGTAAGGAGGGAAAAGATGTATGGTTGAGAGAGGAAGGTGACGGTATGGGCCTATGAAGCAACATCAGGGAGTATCGTTGTGGGAGGGGAGTGATGTGGTATGAAGCAACATCAGGGAGTGTGGTTGAGGGAGGGGGGGGTGATGTGGTGTGAAGCAACATCAGGGAGTATCGTTGTGGGAGGGGAGGTGTGGTATGAAGCAACATCAGGAGTATCGTTGTGGGAGGGGAGGTGACGTGGCATGAAGCAACATCAGGAGTATGGTTGTAGGAGGGGAGGTGACGGGGTATGAAGCAACATCAGGGAGTATGGTTGTGGGAGGGGAGTGATGTGGTATGAAGCAACATCAGGGAGTATCGTTGTGGGAGGGGAGTGATGTGGTATGAAGCAACATCAGGGAGTATCGTTGTGGGAGGGGAGGTGATGTGGTATGAAGCAACATCAGGAGTATGGTTGTAGGAGGGGAGGTGACGGGGTATGAAGCAACATCAGGAGTATGGTTGTAGGAGGGGAGGTGACGTGGTATGAAGCAACATCAGGAGTATCGTTGTGGGAGGGGAGGTGATGTGGTATGAAGCAACATCAGGAGTATGGTTGTAGGAGGGGAGGTGACGGGGTATGAAGCAACATCAGGAGTATGGTTGTAGGAGGGGAGGTGACGGGGTATGAAGCAACATCAGGAGTATCGTTGTGGGAGGGGAGGTGACGTGGTATGAAGCAACATCAGGAGTATGGTTGTAGGAGGGGAGGTGACGGGGTATGAAGCAACATCAGGGAGTATGGTTGTGGGAGGGGAGTGATGTGGTATGAAGCAACATCAGGAGTATGGTTGTGGGAGGGGGAGTGATGTGGTATGAAGCAACATCAGGGAGTATGGTTGTGGGAGGGGAGTGATGTGGTATGAAGCAACATCAGGAGTATGGTTGTAGGAGGGGAGTGATGTGGTATGAAGCAACATCAGGGAGTATGGTTGTGGGAGGGGAGGTGATGTGGTATGAAGCAACATCAGGGAGTATGGTTGTGGGAGGGGAGTGATGTGGTATGAAGCAACATCAGGAGTATGGTTGTGGGAGGGGGAGTGATGTGGTATGAAGCAACATCAGGGAGTATGGTTGTGGGAGGGGGGGTGACGTGGTATGAAGCAACATCAGGAGTATGGTTGTGGGAGAGGGGGAGGTGACGTGGTATGAAGCAACATCAGGGAGTTTGGTTGTGGGAGGGGAGTGATGTGGTATGAAGCAACATCAGGGAGTATGGTTGTGGGAGAGGGGGAGGTGACGTGGTATGAAGCAACATCAGGGAGTATGGTTGTGGATAGATTATATGAAAAGCGATGCTCAGTTGAACAATTCTCCAAGGTGAATTAGACTCTGAAATGGCAGCATATTCCCTATAAAGCGCTATGGGTCCTGGTGAAAAGTAGTGCACTATTAAGGGAATAGGGTGCCATTTGGGACACTTACCCTAGAGGGAACATGCTTATGAGTGTGACAACAGTGACATAAAGACACAAAACCATCTACTGATCACAGACAAGGGAATTGTTTCTGGATCAGCACTCCTACTCTGAGACACTTTTTGAATAAGGACCCAGGAGTTTTTCTTGATCAGGTCACATGGGCATAAAAGACCCCTGGCCTTAATAATTTGCTGTAAAGCTTACAGCCAGCCACACAATTAACTGACTTTCTGTTGCCACAGGGTTTGCTTCCATATTGACTATAGTAAACGCTCATCAGCTGCAACGGGTAGTTGTTCTCGGCTCTCTTCAGACTCCAGTAAGTGATCGACCATCGTGTCAGACACACACACAAACACACACACACACACACACACACACACACACACACACAAACAAACTATTGACCCCCAGACTACATCTACTGGGCCTGGTGGAAGTCAACCAATCAGAAGCCCAGCATGACTTCAGGGGTGGATGGTGCTTCCTGTTGCTCCTTCACAGAGGGACAATAGCCTGTAAATTCTGGCCACTGTCACTTTTACTGCCTCTTGTTACATGCTTTGCCTACATACAGTATCAGTCACTGTCACAGGCTGGCTAGCACAGGCAGGTAGCTCTTTGTGCATCTCAAATGGCACCATATTCCCTATACAGTGCACTACTTTTGACCAGAGCCCTATGGGTCCTTTTCAAAAGTAGTGCAATTAAAAGGGAATAGTGTGCCGTTTGAGATGCAGGCTGTGTCTTATTGGCTTGTCTCTAGTCTTCTCCAAAGGTTAATGTGGCATGAGGTTGTAATATTGTTTAATCAATACCTATAATAGCATATAGGCCTCAGGCTACATGTGAAGAACAGTGGTATCCTACTGCCTGCTGTGATTTATAGTGTGCTTGATAGTAACATGTACTCAGTAAACATCTAAGTGCATTTTTTAACAGCCTGTACAGAGGGCTTGGGCTATCCTGATTGCCAGTCTGTTTAGCTTAAATTATAATCAAGAATAAAAGGAGTGACTGTTGCCATTTTCGTTTTACAGTGGCATTGAGGGCAGCAGTAAGTAGTGAGAGTAGGTCTAAGACAATACCGGTAAGCACCAAGTATCTGGGTGATATCTTGGGCCAGATATCTGGGGTTTAGGATGGTAATTCAGGTCTCCATGTCTTTGACACATGAACCAGGCTTGAGCTGGCTTGAGAGGTAGACCACACAGAGAGATGTCAATACCTGACTGTCATTATTTCTCTGCAGCCCCTCCCTTCCTAGTGACATCTCTCCATAGATCAGTGATATTGACAGGTTCTGATTCCAATAAAAGTTGGTATATAGGGCAGGAGCAAACCAGGAACATAGAATCAACCTGAGGTTAAATATCAGGCGATTCAGAAACTATGAATGGCCAAACATGTGGGCTGTTTGCGCGCGTCAGATCAGTGTGGACACCGATTTCTCTCCCGTTCGGATCACTCAAGCTGGCTGTCACACGGAGTGAGCGCTACAGCTCCAAGTGAACACTGTGATCCGGTGTCACCCATAGTCAACACGTAGCCCACGTCTCAGATCCTTGGAGAGGAGAGAGGAGCGAGCAAAGCGCAGTGGACATGCGGTATGACCAGATGACCCGCCGCGCCGTGACGCTCTCCAGGTGTGTGTAGACCGGGCTCTGTTGAATAATATGAAGCGCCATGGCGTGGTGTGACCGTGGGGTTCAGACACTGCTGGCTACCATGGGGGCTTTCGCCGCTTTCAGCCTCATGACCATAGCCATCGGGACGGACTACTGGCTGTACTCACGGGCATACAAATGCAACGCAACCAATGCCAGTACGGATGACACCCAGTCACAACCCAAGAAGGCAAGGGGAGATCTTACGCACTCTGGGCTGTGGAGAATATGTTGTATTGAAGGTAAGGCAAGCTGAAATAGGTTACTCTTTCTATTATACTTTGGTAATGTGAAGTCATGTTGAGTTCATGTGGAGAAAGGGTGCTTATGGGTAGCCTAATATATTGAAAAGGGAAGTATTTGGCTTCATGTTACATATTTGGAGGAAGAAGGTAATTAATTGTCTGTCTCATAGAGGGGCTGTTTTGTTTCTACTGTCAACTGTATTGGCTTCTCTTCGCTAAGAGAGAGGAAGAGACTTAACGCCGTCAAAGGGTGCGTTTTTACGCGCTCCAAACAAGGTGAGAGTAAATAGGGTAGTCTTTAATAAGGACTGTTTGGCAGTGATATGAGCATGACAAATACATTAAACGCAGCAGGTGTTGGCCGTAAGAAAGATCTAGTTTAAAAACAGGGAGTATGTTTCTATCTGAAGCGGCGCTATAATTCTATGAGTGGATTATGGAGAAAACAAGTTAATCAACACACTTGTTTAAAAAGTTTATAAATCACTGACAGAGTGAAGTTGGTTGATATTTTCACTACACTGTTGCTAAACTTAAAGACGCTCTGAGGACCTTTATGAGTCCTGCCTTCAGGACGAGTTCTGCCTTCGTTCACGTCTTTATTGTATTTGAGGGTGTTGCTTGGCAACGTCTCTCTAATTGCTATGGAAACATGAGAGACTAGGTTATAAAAATAAAGAGGAATCTGTACAGAGATTTCATTGTCCAAGCAAAGTAAAATATGATGTTCTTATGCCATTAAAGATGTACAAATGCATATATTTTTTTATAGGTATAGCTAGACATGCTTGCTTAATGTAGTTTTATGGGAAGCATTTTGATAATAAGTCGTGTATAGACCAGAGCCCCCAATAGGCCTACATGGCTCGTAGTCTAATTGGTCAGAGGCGGAGGCAATGGCAACAATATATTACCATTCATCCACCGCTGTTAGCCTTTTAGAACCATTGGAATTAAGACGTTTTTAAGGTTTAGGTTCTTGTATCGCACTCTACTTGAATAACATAATGTTCCGTAACAGTTTGAGGTGGTTTAGCTTAAGTGGGTGAAACAAAGATGCTGGCATTGCTGTCCAACAAATCACTGACTTTAACCTGTACTTGTTATGTTTTTTCCAAGGCTTTGGGAATTATCCTAGCCTATATGACAAGGTTGTCTTATCTCATGGGACCTTAGGGCTTACCACCCCAATTTGCAAGTCAAGTGTCCCTTCAGTCAACCCACAGTCACTCCTGACCTCAATGCCGTCAGTAATGGTTTGAGAATACGTGTGCTGAGGGGTGTGGATATCACTAGCAAGTAGACGTGTATAATTTAGCGCGCGGGAAGACAATATTCTAGAAGCACTTTGTTGTGTTCCAGTCGCAGACGGAGCATAGCGCTCGAGCAGCTGTCCGTGGTGCTGACCTGCGCGGCCAGAATGTTTGACGTAGACTAAAACCAGAACTCATCATTTTACAAGATGTTGGCCTCCTGATAGTGAATGTATTTGCTAATAAGCAACACTGTTGAAATTATAAATATGGACAACAGTTTAACACACTATCAATTTGAAAAAGCTAGAAAAGTTTCCATGATTAGCCAGGTTATTTTACACGAGGCTTCGGCGGCATAATCCATTTATGTAATCCAAAAGGTAGGCCTATGTCTGTTTCTGTGTGTTCAGCTCCTATTCCAACACAAATGAGTAATCTTTCCTGATCTATCCATGTCCGCTCCACACCACAGACATCCACGAGCGCATGGACGCGCCTAATGCAGGTCATTTTTTGAAAGTCAGGCGTGGCTCGGCCCCCCTTCGCGTGGCTTGGACAGGCCCATCAGAGAAAACAAATGGCTTGGCAGCCGGAGTGCAGTATCTGATGTGGTTATCACGCAGTGCTGTCATTGCATGAGTGTTTTATTGCACTGCTTTCTATAGGAAAAGAACAGCTGGAAAAGGAAAGGTTGAGGAAGTTTGATGAGCATGGATGATGGCAGGCCTGTGATTGGTATAGCTCGTCAACACATCCGTGGTTTTGTAGGCTATCAAATATATTACAGGCCATGATAGTCTAATTAGGACAACCTAGTTGATTTTTTTATATATCCCCGTCGTTTTTCAACATCCTATTCCCTGGCGTTTCTTTCAGCTCTGCAAATAGCCTATATATTCAGTGTAAACATACAGCACGGTAGTAAACATAACAGAAACAAAAAAATCTAAGACATCAAATAAGATAACAGTGCTTGATGTGTATGAATGATGTAAACGTGTGACGAAATGTTCGCATCCATTATGACGCCACGTTCCAAAACCTAAAAAAGCGCTGCATCGTCCATCAACCATCATAAATCCATCAGACATGGACACCCACATCGACTTAGTTGACACCGTGACCCTGTCAATCAAGATGGCAATTGAAATGGACAAGAGAGTGAAGTCTCGACAATTAACTGAGCTTTTGAAACGAGCCGTGGTGACCGCCCAAGGACTGAGCCTTCGACCTGAGGCCGGGGATTGGAGGCCAATTCCCAATGCTAGCCCCGCGGAGAAACTCGCTCCAAAAGCCATCCAGAACCTCGAGACCCGGCTGGGCTCAGGTGATTTCCGCGTGACTACTGCTTCGGCCATCAAATGTGACCTCGCCGCTGCTGCCATTGGTACAACCATTGCTAATGGACTCGCCACGGCCATCGCCTCGTCTTCTGGTAACCGTGGCACCGCCGCCGCAGCTAACAAGATCTCAGAGACCCTCGAGATCATTGAGACCCCTGGAGCGCGTGCAACCGACTCCGGGTCGGTGCAGACATCGGGTTATGATATCAGCGAGAAGATCCAGATGACATACACATGGGCGACTGTCCAGCCCATGGCCTATTGCTGCGGCTGCTATGCGCCCCCACAGGTGTTCTATAACACATACAGCTGGGAGATGTCCAGCCAGTACACCTCTGCCACCTAAAGACAAGCAAGACAGACACTTTTTTTTCCTTACAAGATTTAGTTGTAACCTTTATTTTTACACATGTAGCAAAATAAAAGTCTGAAAAGAGAATCCAGTCTGTATGTCTTTTTTATTTAGGATAGTTTAGTTTAGCCACGTTTCATTTTTATTATATAGCTGAAAGCTGAATGGAGCAGTATGCAGCTAGCTCTATAAATAGCCCAAAGAAAACAGAAACCAGAAGTCATCAAGGAAAGGGAAAATAGTAAACAAGCGTTTCTATATTTTTGACTGCTGTGTTTGTTTGCTACAGTTCTTGCACATACAGAGGTTCCACAGTTATTGTATATATCTGGATGGACTATAAATAGGCCTGTCTACAGTGCTGTATATCTGAATAGACTATAAATAGACCTATCCACAGTACTGTATATCTGAATAGACTATACATAGGCTATCTACAGTACATTATGGCTAGACATGCTATTTATTCAGACAATCTGACATTTGAATCAAAATGTATCTAACAGATCAATGTACCACTATCAAAATCAAATCAAATCAAATGTATTTATATAGCCCTTTGTACATCAGCTGATATCTCAAAGTGCTGTACAGAAACTCAGCCTAAAACCCCAAACAGCAAGAATTGCAGGTGTAGAAGCACGGTGGCTAAGAAAAACTCCCTAGAAAGGCCAAAACCTAGGAAGAAACCTAGAGAGGAACCAGGCTATGTGGGGTGGCCAGTTCTCTTCTGGCTGTGCCGGGTGGAGATTATAACAGAACATGGCCAAGATGTTCAAATGTTCTTAAATGACCAGCATGGTCAAATAATAATAATCACAGGCAGAACAGTTGAAACTGGAGCATAAGCACGGCCAGGTGGACTGGGGACAGCAAGGAGTCATCATGTCAGGTAGCCCTGAGGCATGGTCCTAGGGCTCAGGTCCTCCGAGAGAGAGAAAGAAAGAGAGAAAGAGAGAATTAGAGAGAGCATACACACCAGACGCCATTTGAGTGGACAAGTGTCCCACGGTTGTCATGGGGACAATCATCAGTAGATAAGAACACAAGAGGAAGAGACTGTGCCCAGGCGTTGTTGACGCATGTCAGATCTTAGAGCAAGCAAGAAAGTCCAATTCACTGTACTAGTGCACATGACAATAAAAACATAACTTAAAATAGCCATCATATACTCTGCTGTTACTCCGTTTATCATATATCCTGATGCCTAGTCACCTTACCTCTCTCTATACATATCTACCCCTTCCACTCCAGTATCCCTGCACATTGTAAATATGGTATTGGAACTGACCCTGGAACTGACACTGTACAGTATATAGCTTACTCACTTTCTCGTGTTGAACTTATTTCTAATTCTCATGTGTTTTGGTTCGACTTGACTTTGTATTTATTTTTTCTTGATTGCTGCATTGTTGGGAAAGAGAAAGCAAGAAAGTATTTCACTATAGGCCTACTTGTGACAATATAAACTAAGAGTTTTTATTACTAACCCAAGATAGACCAAAGTCTGTCGTTTTCATCGGAGCAAATTAATCATAGTGGGCAGAACAAGCAAGGCAGAGCCAAGGACGAGCTAGTGAGATCCTATTGGCGCTTTCCAATATTTATTTGCATATTTCTGCTAGGGAATGCCTACTCGGTGAAGTTCGTGTGTGCAATTCACCCTTGAACTCCTTCTAAATCTAAACAATGGACTTTTTTGAAACTTTAGGAATGGGTAACGTCTACAACATGCAGTCCACTCTGATTGTTATAGATTGTAGTTTGGAAAAAGAAAACTGTATGAAGATCAAATGTTTCATCGATGAGAAAATTAGCAGAATGTGGGCCACTGGGCTTCCTCTCATCACCATATTTGGTAGTGAGTGGAAATACCAATCGGATGCTTCACATTTATACATCTGGTGAAATATATGGCTTCCTAGTTCTATCTGTGATGAAAACTTGAAACTTGAAAAATCATTCTGTGTAATGCAATTGATAGTGTAGTCAGTGCGAAAAGGTATTTGTCACCTGACCTCACAATCCAACTTCAAGGTCCGTACAATAAGTGTGAGATATGTAGCCTCTCTAGGAGTCAGCGGCTGTGACACCAGACAGTCGAAACACATTGTAACACATCTAAAACATGGGGACAGTAAGCACTTGTTGAGCAGAGTGAATCTTGAGCTGTCCAGTGTTGAAATTAAAGTAGCACATAAGCAAGCCCTATAGGCATGAACACAGTCCACTAATGTGTTCATATTAGCCTCTGTGCTAGTTTCATTTCAGCACTGGACAGCTCATTTCTCAGTGTTCTTCTCAGGAAGTGTTCATTCTTTTGACATGTAGATTCATGGGATAAAAAAGTAAAAGCAGCATGTAGCCTAGCGGCTTGTTTCACAAATTCTATCTTCAGATTGGTCAACGGCCATCTTTAATTCTATTCCCTTGTGATTGTAATTTCAGAAATTCATAATTTAGTGCTCTGGAAATCACTATTCCACAAGCACTTTGTGTTCCAATCACTGGTTCCATTCGCAGACAGAGCAGAGAGCTTGAGCGCTGTCCACAGAGTGTGGTGCTGTAAGTCTTTGAATACATTTGTCAGCAGAAGAAGAATCCCTTTTGTCCAGCATCCCCGCCCATCAGCATCCCTGCCATCTATGCTATTAGCTGTAGCAGAGAGTAAGAAGCTGTCCGGTGCTGAAATCAAACCCTTGTATTTTGTTAGTTTAATTTCAGCACTGGACAGCTCCTTTCTCACTATTGCACTCATAATTAGCTTATTTTGAATCTCGCTTGGCATTCTCAGCATGTTCCACAGGTCTGTAATTAAAATGTGTCAGCCGAAAGGCCACAAGGGTGCTAATTAGCCACCGGGCTCTCACTTCCACCAGCACTGCCACTTTTCTACTCTCCTCTGTTTTCTTCTCATCTCTACCTTTTCCTCTCCTCTCCTCTCCTCTCCTCTCCTCTCCTCTCCTCTCCTCTCCTCTCCTCTCCTCTCCTCTCCTCTCCTCTCCTCTCCTCTCCTCTCCTCTCCTCTTGCATGCTGCCCTCAGCTCTGCCCCTCCCCACCCTTCTCCTCCAATTCTCTTCTCTTTGCTTCACTCACTCATATTCTTCTCTCTTCTACACCTCTCTTCTCTTCTTCTGTCCTTCTAAACTCAGCAAAAAAAGAAATGTCCTCTCACTGTCAACTGCGTTTATTTTCAGCAAACTTAACATGTGTAAGTATTTGTATGAACATAACAGGATTCAACAACTGAGACATAAAATGAACAAGTTCCACAGACATGTGACTAACAGAAATGCACAAATGTGTCATCGAACAAAGGGGGGTCAAAATCAAAAGTAACAGTCAGTATCTGGTGTGGCCACCAGCTACATTAAGTACTGCAGTGCATCTCCTCATGGACTGCACCAGATTTGCCAGTTCTTGCTGTGAGATGTTACCCCACTCTGCCACCAAGGCACCTGCAAGTTCCCATACATTTCTGGGGGGAATGGCCCTAGGCCTCACCCTCCAATCCAACAGGTCTCAGACATCCTCAATGGGATTGAGATCCGGGCTCTTCGCTGGCCATGGCAGAACACTGACATTCATGTCTTGCAGGAAATTACGCACAGAACGAGCAGTATGGCTGGTGGCATTGTCATGCTGGAGGGTCTTGTCAGGATGAGCCTGCAGGAAGGGTACCATATGAGGGAGTAGGATGTCTTCCCTGTAATGCGCAGCATTTAGATTGCCTGCAATGACAACAAGCGCAGTCCGATGACGCCCCAAACCATGACAGACTCTCCACCTCCAAATCGATCCCGTTCCAGAGTACAGGCCTTTGTCTAACGCTCAGTCCTTCAACGATGAACGCGAATCCGACCATCACCCCTGGTGAGACAAAACCGCAACTCATCAGTGAAGATAACTTTTTTCCAGTCCTGTCTGGTCCAGTGATGGTGGGTTTGTGCCCATAGGCGGCGCTGTTGCCGGTGATGTCTGGTGAGGACCTGTCTTACAACAGGCCTACAAGCCCCCAGTCCAGCCTCTCTCAGCCTATTGCGGACAGTCTGAGCACTGATGGAGGGATTGTGCATTCCAGGTGTAACTCGGGCAGTTGTTGTTGCCATCCTGTACCTGTCCCGCAGGTGTGATGTTCGGATGTACCGATCGCATGGGAAACAGTGTTTAAACCCTTTACAATGAAGATCTGTGAAGTTATTTGGATTTGTACAAATTATCTTTGAAAGACAGGGTCCTGAAAAAGTTACGTTTCTTTTTTTTGCTGAGTTTATATGGGGGTCTATTGAGCCAATAAGGGGACAATGCCATTACATTTTAACCCTGATGACTAAGTATAGGCCAATGGAGTACAAAATCAGGCGGAGCTCTGCTTGGTTACATGTGTTACAAATTACACTCGGGTGACATTTCAATCGGTGAACTGCCACTCAAACTCTATCATTACTGAATGATTCATTTATTCCTATATTTAGTTGTGAAGCCCAAACCTAAGAGCCAGCTTATTATGTGGGTGGGCTGGATCTATAGAGATGCTGGGTGCATCTCAATAGTCTAAAGTGGCTTCCTCACCTCATCCTCACCTCATCTCATTCAGTTGTACTGATCTGAAAACGCAGGTTTGAATGCGAAATGGAGGATCCTTACCGGTGACTTGAATTTAACCTATCCAGTTGTATCACATTGTAAGGAGACAAGGAGAGAAAGCCACTTTAGCCTATTGAGATGCACCCCGGTATTCACATTGGTGAAGATGAAGGAAAGGAGACAAGGAGAGGAAGCCAGTCTGCACTATTAAGTTGCACCCCTAGCGATCCCAGCCTTCAGCACTCCCAGCTGCCTATACTACCATAGAAACAGATTAATATGGCCGCTGGGAGCTGGACCACCCATCACAGAATAATTGTCCCTTCTAGTAATTACATTTCTATGCTGCCACCTGAGAGGACCAGGGAACAGTGTCTGGTTGTTTTATAGGCTGGGGAACAGTGTCCTATCTGTTTACAGCTATATAAAACCAGATTACTCCCCCTGATAGACTCCAACCCACAGCCTCACTGGCCCCTTTTGATGATGTAATGGTATACTATGCGGCTGTATAGTACAGTCAGTGAATGTAAGGCTGAGTCCCAAATTGCACCCTATTCCCTATATAGTGCATTGCTTTTGACTAGAGCCATATGGTCCCTGGTTGAAAGTAGCGTAGTAGTGTACTACAAAGGAAATAAGATAACATTTGGGACTCTGCCTTACATTCACTGACTGTACTATGCAGCCACCTCATGTACCATTACATTATAGCCCCCAGGCTGTATTAATGATGCTATATATTGCAGATATATGTATTGATGTTCATTTGGAGGGTATCCTTAATTAATCTGCCCATTAAAATATTCAACTGGAGAGATGATATGTCTTGAGGATAGGAAAAAGGCAGGGTAGACACCAGGGACAGCTGAGAGAGTGTAGGATATGATGCTGTGATACTGTAATGCGATTGGTCTATTCCACTGAGGCTCTCGCGTTATTGGCTGAGCTGAGTTAATTCACAATAATGGCAAAGTACATCACCCTGTCACCCACAGCAATGCTGTGCTGTGATAGCTGTTTCACTCACAGGGCATGCATGTGTGTGTGGGGGTACATTATGTAATATCTGTGTTTTGTGTTTCAAATCAAAATGTATTTGACACATGCTTCGTAAACAACAGGTATAGACAGATGTGTGTGTGTTGGGGGATATATGTCTTGAAGGGTTAGGGGGCTGTTGACAGGGAGCCATGTGACAGGCTGTCTGTTGGTGGTTGCCAATGAAGATGTCAAAGGCATCCTTAGAGACATTATGGAAGTCAGACTGTTGAAACAGAACTGGGGTTGCCATGGAGAGGATGTGCCCAGCGGTGGTCTCCCAGGAAGGGCTCAGGGACTGGTCTCTCTCTCACTCTCTCTGTCTGTCTGTCTGTCTGTCTGTCTGTCTGTCTGTCTGTCTGTCTGTCTCTTTATTGCTCTCTCGCTCACACACACACACACACACACACACACACACACACACACACACACACACACACACACACACACACACACACACACACACACACACACACACACACACACACACACACACACCTTAGACATTAGACTGATAACCACCGCTCGTAAATCACAAGCCCAGGAGCCTCAGTCTCTAATCGGATTACAAATCAGATGCAATATTCTCTTTTCCTCTTCCCCTAGACAGACCGACACACACACACACACACACACACACACACACACACACACACACACACACACACACACACACACACACACACACACAGGTGGAAGGGGCCATGGCGGCAGACAGACTGGAGAGGTTGGAGCTGGGGTCTGAGTGAGACGCTCTGGGGGAGGGAGGACGGGGGATGGGATGAGATGAAATGGGTGAGGAGGGAAGAGGCAAGAGAGGGGAAATGCTGGACATAAATAAATGACTGCTCACCCATTACGTCCATTCTAGCAATGTCATTGTCATGTCCAAACATCTCTTCTGTTAGAAAGAACAAAACACACTGTCGTCTTGGTAACGACAGTGGTGTGTTTTCATGGATGCCAAGAGAAGCCAGGCTTCCCCCAAAATGAAGAAAACATTAAATTATTTATCTTTCGTCTCTCTGTGTTTTCGTAATTTCCCTTCAATTCACAAGAGGCTGAATGTATCTCACCAGAGAAAGCATCTGAGCGAGTGAAACAATGCCTTTCTGTTTCTCTACGTGTAGGCCATCTATCTGATGCGGTCTGGTCATAAAGAGGATGACATTGTTACCACCTGTAGCATTAAAGACAAGGGAAGCCAGCGAGCATCTGGCCTCCCTTGACAAAAAAAGTATAAAATAGTCAATCAGCGTTGAGCTAAGCTGAGTGTCAAAAGAAGCCAGTTTGGATTTTGCTTCACTCCTATCAAATCGCATTGAGAGCATACGTCATTGACAGACACATCTTTAATTGTTGCATCTCATTGTGCTGTTGTCCTTCAGTGGCTAGCTAGCTAAAATTGTCCCTATCCTAAATTAACCATGGGCGGAGATAAGGATTACTTATTTTTTACTTAATTCTCCGTACTGGCCAATGATTATAACGGGGATTCTGATCCAACCATTAATTCATACATTGTTGTGCCCCGGCCTGAGAGGATGGAAGTTCAATATGTAGCTAGATGTAGAAGGCTAATGTTAACTAGCTAACTTTGCCAGGTAGCCTAGGAAAACAAAAACAAAAAATGTGTACTTTATGACAGAGTCATAGACCGTTTCGTCAACATGAGAGGAGGATGGCATTGGCATTTCTCTACAAGTAGGGTGTGTCAACACGTTTTTTCCACTTAAATAGACACTCACTCACTCACACACACACACACACACACACACACACACACACACACACACACACACACACACACACACACACACACACACACACACACACACACACACACACACACACAGCGAGAAATCAGAACCATGGACTGCGACATCTTATTTAGCTCACGTTGATTGTACTAAATTGTTTTTGGAATCTTTTAGTTGTCACTGTATTAGACTAAGCAGAGGTGATTTGATGATGTTGAAATGTTGAAGTGTAAATGGTCCTAGAATAGTGGAGGCAGCTCCTGTTTCTTTGCAACTTGCTGTAACTCTCTGTGGTTCTAAATCAATAGTTATTTAGAAGTCTGAAAATGTCAGAAACATTCACTTTCTTGACTATGCTGTAGGTCATGTAACTGTTTGTTACAATACATGCAATATGCTTTGTGGACTTCACTGGACAGAGGTTACTGTCCGGTTTTGTGATGAAACGAAGGCGTGGTTGAATTTATTCTGCTCCTCTGTCTTCTTATTGTCTCTGCCTTTAAACCTTTATGACCAAAAGTATGTGGACACATGCTCGTCGAACATCTCATTCCAAAATCATTGGCATTAATATGGAGTTGGTCCCCCTTTTGCTGATTTAACAGCCTCCACTCTTCTGGGAAGGCTTTCCACTAGATGCTGGAACATTGCTGTGAGGACTTGCTTCCATTCAGCCACACGAGCATTAGTGGGGTTGGTCACTGATGTTGGGCGATTAGGCCTGGCTTGCAGTCGGTGTTTAAATTCTTCCCAAAGGTGAGGGCTATGTGCAGGCCAGGGCTCTGTGCAGGCCAGTCAAGTTCTTCCACACCAATCTCAACAAACTATTTCTGTATGGACCTTTCTTTGTGCACAGGGGCATTGTCATACTGAAAAAGGAAAGGGCCTTCCCCAAACTGTTGCCACAAAGTCAGAATTGTCTAGAATGTGATTGTATGCTGTAGAGTTAAGATTTCCCTTCACTGGAACTAAGGGGCCTGAACCATGAAAAACAGCCCCAGACCATTACTCTTCCTCCACCAAACTTTATTGTTGGCACTATGCAGTCGGGCAGGTAGCTCCCGACTAA
Organism: Oncorhynchus clarkii lewisi; assembly: GCF_045791955.1. NCBI lineage: Eukaryota > Metazoa > Chordata > Actinopteri > Salmoniformes > Salmonidae > Oncorhynchus > Oncorhynchus clarkii. The sequence goes on along the minus strand of NC_092159.1, from coordinate 54,532,554 downwards.
CAGTTCTTGTGCTGACGTTGCTTCCAGAGGCAGTTTGGAACTCGATAGTGAGTGTTGCAACCGATGATAGATGATTTTAACGCACTACGTGCTTCAGCACTCGGCGGTCCCGTTCTGTGAGCTTATGTGGCCTACCACTTCGCGCTTGAGCCATTGTTGTTCCTAGACGTTTCCACTTTACAATAACATTACTTACAGTTGACCGGGTCAGCTCTAGCAGGGCAGATATTTTACAAAATGACTTGTCAGCAACGGGTGTGACTGAAATAGCCGAATCCAGTCATTTGAAGGGGTGTCCACATACTTTTGTATATACAGTATAGTGTATCACGGTGGCAAGGCACATTAACTAACAGGTTATAGAGCAAACAATGCAATTATCACAACATACAGTATATGTGGAAATCTGGCTTTTCTGGGGGGATTGGCTTCCCCCGGGATTTTACCCACGCACCACTACTGGGTAATGATGCTCTTCTTCGGGACAATTATCAGTTACATGAGGTGTTTATTTGGCATATAAACATACAGACAGACTGTGTGATTTTACGGTCCTTATTGAACAGCAGACCCAGTTAATGGCTATGTGTGTGTCTCAAGGCCCCTGCTCTGTGAGTCACCCTGAGTGTACAGAGAGGGTCTCCTGGGTCTCTGACTAGCTGTTAGGTTCCTTCTTGGTGGTTACTCACGTAATAAGGCTTTTATACAGTCGGGAGGAAACTGCGTCAACCCTGTCACAGGTGTTCAGCCATTAGGGATCTGAGGGAGGAAATAGATGGTTAATACCACAACAACACTATGGATAAAGGGGTTGTCCATGGAATCTTACAACATTCGTTCAAGACACGAGTGCACACATGCAGCAAGCACACAAGCACAAACACACAAACACCACAGTAACTGTTGACAGTGACACTGCTGAGTGCTGGCTGTGCTCAACACTGCAAATAAACTAAGGTACAGTCCAGCCCAGCCCAAGGCAGAGATGGTAAGTAATCTATTTATGATTGAATTGGTTGGCTGAACAGCAATACCACAACAACATTATGTATCCATGAACCTTCTCGTCCTCTTCCCTCCCTTCCTCTTCCCTCCTCCTCATCTTCCCTCCCTCCTCCCTCTTCCCTCCCCCTCCTCCTCTTCCTCCCTCCCTCCCTCCCTCCTCCACCCTCTTCCCTCCCCCTCCTCCTCTTCCTCCCTCCCTCCCTCCCTCCCTCCCTCCCTCCCTCCGAGTGTGTACAATATTACAGCAATAGGTCTCTCCCCTACCCACACACACACACACACACACACACACACACACACACACACACACACACACACACACACACACACACACACACACACACACACACACACACACACCCTCACCCTCAGACAGGTACTTAAAGCCATCAGAGAGCCCACTCCTTTGTTGTTCCAGTAAGGTGGTTGTTTTCCCTGAGCTCAACCAATCAGGGATTCACCTCAGATGAATTTGGACATGCACTGAAATGCACGAAATACCTCTGGGTAATGCATTCTTAATCACACTGTGGTGTAATATCAGTGTGTGTGTGTTGTTCCTCCAGCATCTAACTCAAATCGGCTTTGTGGTGGCCCACGATTTATGTGTTGTGCAATGAGCTGGAATCTTAATTTGCAAGCCCCAGAGAGACACAGGGCATTGACTGCACCTTTTTGAAAGTCATAACCAATAACCATTGCCTCACCTCACCTTAGATGAGGTTCTCATCGGCTGCTTGCTGCTTTATCTAAAGCCAATATAGGGAGAAGGTAATGGGTTGAGGTGAGACAAACATCACCTTGTCGTGTTGAACACACACATGGGTCCATCTAGATCGCAGGACAAACCATTCCTCACATTCTTTTCCATTTCCTCCCAATCCCACTTCTGACACCAGTGTAACGAACCAAGAGGGGGAGTAATGGAATAATGTATTCTGCCTCCAAGGAGAAGATGAAGTTCAGTTGAACAAGCTCTCCATGAGCTTCATATCTCAGTGTTAAACAGCTTGTTATAGTGGATGAATATCTCAGTGTTAAACAGCTTGTTATAGTGGATGAATATCTCAGTGTTAAACCGCTTGTTATAGTGGATGAATATCACAGTGTTAAACAGCTTGTTATAGTGAATGAATATCTCAGTGTTAACCAGCTTGTTATAGTGGATGAATATCTCAGTGTTAACAGCTTGTTATAGTGGATGAATATCTCAGTGTTAAAAAGCTTGTTATAATGGATGAAGATCTCAGTGTTAACCAGCTTGTTATAGTGGGTGAATATCTCAGTGTTAAACAGCTTGTTATAGTGGATGAATATCTCAGTGTTAACCAACTTGTTATAGTGGATTAATATCTCAGTGTTAAACAGCTTGTTATAGTGGATGAATATCTCAGTGTTAACCAGCTTGTTATAGTGGATGAATATCTCAGTGTTAAACAGCTTGTTATAGTGGATGAATATCTCAGTGTTAACCAGCTTGTTATAGTGGATGAATATCTCAGTGTTAAACAGCTTGTTATAGTGGATGAATATTTCAGTGTTAAACAGCTTGTTATAGTGGATGAATATCTGTGTTAAACAGCTTGTTATAGTGGATGAATATCTCAGTGTTAAACAGCTTGTTATAGTGGATGAATATCTCAGTGTTAAACAGCTTGTTATAGTGGATGAATATCTCAGTGTTAACCAGCTTGTTATAGTGGATGAATATCTCAGTGTTAAACAGCTTGTTATAGTGGATGAATATCTCAGTGTTAACCAGCTTGTTATAGTGGATGAATATCTCAGTGTTAAACAGCTTGTTATAGTGGATGAATATCTCAGTGTTAAACAGCTTGTTATAGTGGATGAATATCTCAGTGTTAACCAGCTTGTTATAGTGGATGAATATCTCAGTGTTAACCAGCTTGTTATAGTGGATTCATATCTCAGTGTTAAACAGCTTGTTATAGTGGATGAATATCTCAGTGTTAAACAGCTTGTTATAGTGGATGAATATCTCAGTGTTAAACAGCTTGTTATAGTGGATGAATATCTCAGTGTTAAACAGCTTGTTATAGTGGATTCATATCTCAGTGTTAAACAGCTTGTTATAGTGGATGAATATCTCAGTGTTAAACAGCTTGTTATAGTGGATGAATATCTCAGTGTTAAACAGCTTGTTATAGTGGATGAATATCTCAGTGTTAAACAGCTTGTTATAGTGGATGAATATCTCAGTGTTAAACAGTTTGTTATAGTGGATGAATATCTCAGTGTTAAACAGCTTGTTATAGTGGATGAATGAAATATGTAGTCCTATTGTGTCCTACAGTGCTATTCATCACTAAGTTATGAGAATCTAGAGCTTTTCAATAGGAGGAAGGCAATACATGTTTTAAATGAGATGCCATTTTCTATTCTCTTATATTGTCCCCCTGGTGCCCTTATCTTCAAGTACTGTATTAGTCTAATGTGTAAGAAATGAACCGGGGTCAGTTCCTCAGATTTTTCACACACTGTGTGTAAATATAAAAAGTACTGTGCAATATTGAAGAGCCCTCACTGCTGCTCAATCAGCCTACTTTTCCAACCTGATGGAGGAGAATAAAAACCATCCAACATGTATTTTTGATATTGTTGCAAAGCTAACTAAATAGCAGCATTCCCCAAGAGAGGGTGGCCTTCACTTCAGCAGTGATGAATTCATTAACTTCTTAGATGAAAAGATCCTGATCATTAGAAAGTATATTATGGACTCCTCTTTGAACCTGCCTATTTCCCCAAAACTAAGTTGTTCTATCTGCACAGAACTGCCAGGACCTAGGATCAATGGGAGACACTCAAGTTATTTTATCCTGTATCTCTCGACACATTCACGAAAATAGTCATGGCCTCTAAACCTTCCAGCTGCCGACTGGACCAGAAGCAGTGTGTGGATAAAATCACTGAGGAAGCCACCTCTGTCCAGTGAAGTCCACAAAGCATATTCCATGTACAGTAACAAACAGTTACATGACCCACAGCATGGTCAAGCAAGTTAATGTTTCTGACATTTTCGGACCACTAAACAACTATTGATTTAGAACCACAGAGAGTTACTGCAAGTCACAAAGAAAACAGGAGCTCCACTATTCCAGCACCATTTACACTTCAACATTTCAAATCACCTCTGCTTAGTCTAATACAGTGACAACTAAAAGATACCAAAAACGATTTAGTCCAATCAACATAAGCTTAATATGATGTGGCTGTCCATGGTTCTGATTTCTGTGTGAGCGTTCGTGCAAATAGAAAAACATGTTGACTCACCCTACTTGTAGAGAAACTCCAATGCCATCCTGCTCTCTTTAATGTTCACAAAACGGCTTAGTGCTCTGTCATACAGAACACGCTATTATTTCTTGTCCTAGGCTACCTGGCTAAAATACTTGCTCACTAGCCTAACTTCCATTTGTGGGCAACATTAGCTAGTTAACATTAGCCTTCTACATCTAGCTACATATTGAACTTCCATCCTTTTAATCATTAGCCAGTACGGAGAATTAAGTAAAAACAAACTCCAAATCCCTGTCTCCATCCATGGCTAATTTAGGAAAGGGCCAAGTTTAGCTAGCTGGCTAGCTATCTACCGGAGGAAAACAACACAACAAAATGGAACAATGAAAGTTTTTCTGGTATTTGATAGGAGTTAACACTTTTTTTAATGCACCTGGACCATGCACAGCTGAGGTCGCTCAGTTCAGCTCAACAATGATTGGCTAGTTTTGTATACTATTTTTGTCAATGGAGGCCAGATGCTTGCTGTCTTCCCTTGGATTCAATGCTAAAGGAGGCAACAATGTCATATTGGTTTGGACCAGACAGCATCAGATAGTCGACCTACGTAGAGAAACAGAGAGACTCTGTGTCGCTCGGAGGCTTTCTCTTGTGAGATACATTCAGCCTGTTGCAAATTGAAAAAAGAAAATGGCAGCCATGAATACACGTCACTGTACTGGACCCTATTCCAACTAAACCACTGAAAGAGCTACTTCCTGTGCTTGGCCCTCCTATGTTGAACATCATTTGTATCAAACTCAATACTCAAGTGGCAGTAATGAAGCTTCTCCTGAAAATGCCAAAGCCTGACCCCCCCCCCCCCCCCCACTAACGGGCTATATCGAATCTCCCATTCATTCCTCTCAAGCCTTTAAAATAAATGCTGCCTTCCTGAAGACAAATAATGTATACGAAATGCTCCAGTCTGATTTTAGACCCCATCATAGTTCTGAGACTGCACTTGTGAAGGTGGTAAAGGACCTTTTAATGACGTCAGACCAAGGCTCTGCCTCTGTCCTCGTGCTTCTAGACCTTAGTACCACGTTTTGACACCATCGATCACCACATTCCTCTGGAGAGGTTGGAAACGTTCTCTACACGGCCAAGTTCTTACCTGCTTTAGATCTTATCTGTCAGAAAGATATTAGTTTGTCTCTGTGGATGGTTTGTCCTTTGACAAATCAATTGTAGGTTTCAATATTCATCAAGGTTCCATTGTAGGACCACTTTTGTTTTCACTAGACTACTACAATGCTGTACTCTCCGGCTACCAGGATAAAGCACTAAATAAACTTCAGTTAGTGCTAAACACGACTGCTAGAATCTTGACTAGAACACCAATTTGATCATATTCACTGACCCCCCTGTCTCAGCCTCCTGTGTATATTCTGCAATAGTCTATGTGCTGGGGTGCTAGGGTCAGTCTGTCCTATCTGGTAAAATTCTCCTGTCTTGTCTGGTTTCCTGTGTGAACTTAGTAATTCTTACATCTCTCTCTCTCCCACTCTCTGTCTATCTCTGGCTCTCTGTGTCTGTCGGTGTCTGTGTCTGTCTCTCTCTGTCTCTCTCTCTGTATCTCTCTCTGTCTCTGTGTGTCTCTCTCTCTTTCCCTCTCCCTCGCCCTCTCCCTCTCCCTCTCCCTCTCCCTCTCCCTCTCACTCTCCCTCTCTCTGAGGACCTGAGTCCTAGAACCATGCCTCAGGTCTACCTGGCCTGATGACTCCTGGCGGTCCCAGTCCACCTAGTTGTGCTGCTGCTCCAGTTTCTGCCTTTTTGCCTGTGGCTATGAAACCCTGACCTGTTCACCAGAAGTGCTACCTTGTCCCGGACCTACTGTTTTCGACCCTTTCTCACGCTCTCTAGCGCCCTCCCTCCCTCTTTCGCTCTCTCTCTACCGCACCTACTGTCTTGACCTCGGAATGCTCGGCTAGGAAAATCCAACTGACATTTACTGAAGATGTGCTGACCTGTTGCACCCTCTACAACCATTGTGACTGAAGAACGATCTAGCCTTAATTGCCATTTACTCTTATAATCTCCACCCAGCACAGCCCGAAGAGGACTGTTACCCCTCAGAGCCTGGTTCCTCTTTAGGTTTCTTACTAGGTTCCTGCCTTTCTAGGGCGTTTTTCCTAGCCACCATGCTTCTACATCTGCTTTGCTTGCTGTTTGGGGTTTTAGGCTGGGTTTCTGTATAAGCATTTTGTGACATCTGCTGATGTAAAAAGGGCTTTATGAATACATTTGATTTGATCGACGATGTAAGTTAATAACTGAGGTCTGTTCCTCAGCTGTTTCAGTCACTGTGTGTAAATGCAATGCAATGTTTCTTCCAATGTCCTGCAGGGATTAACGTAGGGAGCTGTTACCGTATCAACCACTTCCCAGATGATAACGACTATGACACAGACAGCTCAGAATACCTCCTGCGTGAGTGGTCATTGTCTCTTCTCTTCTTGACTTCTCTCCTCTCCTCTTCACTTCTTTTCTCTTCTCCTCTCGTCTCATCTCTTCTCTTCTCCTCTTGTCTCCTATCTTCTCTTCTCTTCTCTCTTCTCCTTTTCTCCTCTCTTCTCCTCTCTTCTCTTTTCTCCTGTCCTTCTCTTCTCTTCTCTTCTCTTCTCTTCTCTTCTCTTCTCTTCTCTCCTCCTCTCCTCTCCTCTCCTCTCCTCTCCTCTCCTCTTCTCTTCTTCACTTCTCTTCTAATAAATGTTCAGACCTCGTGACTGTGTGTGTAGTAATCCTAACTGTTGTTACTGCTCGTCATTTAAAGTTATGGGTATTTTTTCTTATATTCCCCCAAGACAATAGACTTTAAAGAGTGATTTTATTCAATATCTAAAACCCACAGTAGCACTCAGTGTGTACAGAAAAAAGCTGCAGGGAGTTTTTCCTCTGACTGTTAATCGTGCCTGAGTGTGTGTGAGTGTGTGTGTCCATGTGTGTGTGTGTGTGCGCATGTGTGTGTGTGTGTGACTAACCATACCTCTCTCTACTCCAGGTATTGTGCGGGCGTCCAGTGTGTTTCCTATCCTCAGCACCTGTCTGTTGATGCTGGGGGGGCTGTGTTTGGCCGTGGGACGTATCTATAGCAACAGGAACAGCATCCTGCTTAGCGCCGGCATCCTGTTCGTAGCCGCAGGTAAGCCACGCCCCCTTCAGGGTCTGACACACACACACCCTTCAGGGCCTGACACACACACACACACACCCTCATCAGTTTCCTGTGCTCGGTCTGAATTGTGAAGTCCATTCACAGCGCAGGCTGAGAAGGCCATGAGCTGTCCTCTACGTACATTAGAGCAGTGTGTTAGGGCTGGGGAGGTCAGTGGCACCGATCATTAAGACTGTTCATTACTTATCAGACCAGAGAGAAGATGTGTTCTGGGATCTCTGACTGATGACTAGTATTATCCAGAGGCCTGATTACACGTTCCTCAAGTCAGGGCTGAAGCCTGATAGGAAAACCAATGGGGCTGAGAGATTGTCTGATGTTCTGTCTCACTCTGTCTCTGTTTCGGTGTCTCCCTCATATACACTCTCTCTCTGTGTTTCGGTCTTTCTATAACTCTCTCAGGCCTGAGTAACATCATTGGCATCATTGTCTACATCTCTAGCAACGCCGGCGACCCCAGTGACAAGCGGGATGAGGACAAGAAGAACACCTACAGCTACGGCTGGTCCTTCTACTTCGGAGCTCTGTCCTTCATCGTGGCCGAGATGGTGGCCGTCCTGGCTGTCAACATCTACATCGAGAAGAACAAGGAGGTCCGCTTCCACGCTCACCGCGACTTCATCCGCTCCATGTCCTCCTCCTCACCCTACTCACGCATACCCAGTTACCGCTTCCGCCGGCGGACACCCCACTCCAGCTCGCGCTCCTCTGACGCTTCGCAGGAGCACTCCCCGGCGAGGCTGAAGGGTGGGACCTCAGCAACGGGGCCGTTGGGAGAATTGACCATGTACACGTTGACCCGTGAGGGGGGTCTGAAAGGGGGCGTGACGGAGAACGCATACAGCCCCGAGCACGGCTCAGGCGATTTCCTGCAGTTGCACAACTGCTTCCCCAATGACCTGAAGGACGGGGTCAACCGGCGCACCACGCCCGTGTGAGAAGAGCTTTAGACGGGCCGGTGGAGTGAGGAGGCCCCCCTGATGTGGATGGAGGATCGAGGTGGGCCTTTGGGGATGGAGGACCCCATGGTAGCCCGTCACACTGGAGAATCAGAGTCAGAGTCCGCAGTTCCAGGGAAAGACGGAGCCAGTGAAAAGACAAAGCCCCTCCTCAGTGAAAAACAACATGAGGACGAGGACTGAGGACATGGACAGAGATATAAGGTTAGAAAATGTTGCCCGTGACATGGTTTCTAAGGGTCCCTGGACATAAAGCGTGCTTGCTTCTTTCCTGGTGTTCCTTTGTGCTTTTTGACTGCAACAGACTAGTCACCATCATTGTTTGTGTCGTACACTACAAAGAAGAAAACCATTCCCTTTAAAATGTGTCCTTGAAACGCGTAAAAGAGAAGAGAGTGGAATGTCCTCTTGTTGATGGATTTTTATTGCCAATGTGTGTTGGGAAACTGTTGAGTGAATTGTTCAATGTACAACATTTCACACTATTTTACCTGCTTTAGGTATCGAACATAGTTCAGCTAAATGTATTGTCCAACCTGAAGCCCTCTGTCACCTTTGCATGCTACTGTATAGCCTACTGGAGTAGAGCTCGGTGTCTCTGTGTTATATGTTAGTAGCTACTGTGTGTCACTGTCAGTTTAATAGAGAAATAAAATCCAAGGGTTGAGTTCTCAACAAAGCCATTATTTTGTATCTGGGAAAAACTAAAAGGACATGACTGACCAGCGAACCCATGTTAAACTTAATTGGTTGTAGTTAGGTTAGGGGTTAGGTTAGGGGTTTGGTTAAGCTGAGGGTTAAGGTTAGGGGTTAGAGTTACAGTGGGGCAAAAAAGTATTTAGTCAGCCACCAATTGTGCAAGTTCTCCCACTTAAAAAGATGAGAGAGGCCTGTACTTTTCATCATAGGTACACTTCAACTATGAGAGACAAAATTAGATTTTTTTTCTCCAGAAAATCACATTGTAGGATTTTTAATGAATTTATTTGCAAATTATGGTGGAAAATAAGTATTTGGTCACCTACAAACAAGCAAGATTTCTGGCTCTCACAGACCTGTAACTTCTTCTTTAAGAGGCTCCTCTGTCCTCCACTCGTTACCTGTATTAATGGCACCTGTTTGAACTTGTTATCAGTATAAAAGACACCTGTCCACAACCTCAAACAGTCACACTCCAAACTCCACTATGGCCAAGACCAAAGAGCTGTCAAAGGACACCAGAAGCAAAATTGTAGACCTGCACCAGGCTGGGAAGACTGAATCTGCAATAGGTAAGCAGCTTGGTTTGAAGAAATCAACTGTGGGAGCAATTATTAGGAAATGGAAGACATACAAGACCACTGATAATCTCCCTCGGTCTGGGGCTTCACGCAAGATCTCACCCCGTGGGGTCAAAATGATCACAAGAACGGTGAGCAAAAATTCCAGAACCACACGGAGGGACCTAGTGAATGACCTGCAGAGAGCTGGGACCAAAGTAACAAAGCCTACCATCAGTAACACACTATGCCGCCAGGGACTCAAATCCTGCAGTGCCAGACATGTCCCCCTGCTTAAGCCAGTACATGTACAGGCCCGTCTGAAGTTTGCTAGAGAGCATTTGGATGATCCAGAAGAAGATTGGGAGATTGTCATATGGTCAGATGAAACCAAAATATAACTTTTTGGTAAAAACAAAACTCATTGTGTTTGGAGGACAAAGAATGCTGAGTTGCATCCAAAGAACACCATACCTACTGTGAAGGGGGTGGAAACATCATGCTTTGGGGGTGTTTTTCTGCAAAGGGACCAGGACGACTGATCCGTGTAAAGGAAAGAATGAATGGGGCCATGTATCGTGAGATTTTGAGTGAAAACCTCCTTCCATCAGCAAGGGCATTGAAGATGAAACGTGGCTGGGTCTTTCAGCATGACAATGATCCCAAACACACCGCCCGGGCAACGAAGGAGTGGCTTCGTAAGAAGCATCTCAAGGTCCTGTAGTGGCCTAGCCAGAAAATCTTTGGAGGGAGTTGAAAGTCTGTGTTGCCCAGCAACAGCCCCAAAACATCACTGCTCTAGAGGAGATCTGCATGGAGGAATGGGCCAAAATACCAGCAACTGTGTGTGAAAACCTTGTGAAGACTTACAGAAAACGTTTGACCTCTGTCATTGTCAACAAAGGGTATATAACAAAGTATTGAGATAAACTTTTGTTATTGACCAAATACTTTTTTTCCACCATAATTTGCAAATAAATTCATTAAAAATCCTCAATGTGATTTTCTGGATTTTTTTTCCTAATTTTGTCTGTCATAGTTGAAGTGTACCTATGATGATGAAAATTACAGGCCTCTCTCATCTTTTTAAGTGGGAGAACTTGCACAATTGGTGGCTGACTAAATACATTTTTGCCCTGTATGTTATATCATGCCCCTTTTTTTCCTGCAACCATAGTCATTTAATTCTAGACACTTCTATGATTAAATGACCATCTGTTATATAAAAAAAGCACATCCAAACGACTGCTAATTTCCGGATTAAGAATGTGTTGTTGTACATTTTCAAGTTTAGAAGGGAAATAGCACCTTTGAATGTGCATACACTGAATGTACAAAACATTAAGAACACCTGCTCTTTCCATGACATACACTGACCAGGTGAAAGCTATGATCCCTCATTGATGTCACCTGTTAAATCCACTACAATCAGTGTAGATGAAAAGGAGGAGAGGTTAAAGAAGGATTTAAGCCTTGAGACAAATGAGACATGGATTGTGTGTGTGCCACTCAGAGGGTGAATGGGCAGGACAAAAGTGTCTTTGATGGTAGTAGGTGCCAGGCACACCGGTTTGTGTCAAGAACTGCAATGCTGCTGGGTTTTTCATGCTCAACAGTTTCCAGTGTGTATCAAGAATGGTCAACCAGCCAGGCAACATGACAACTGTGGGAAGCATTGGAGTCAACATGAGCCAGCATCCCTGTGGAACGCTTTCGACACCTTATAGAGTCCAGGCCCTGACGAATTGAGGCTGTTCAAAAGAACAAAAGGGGGTGGAGCTTGATATTAGGAAGGTGTTACTAATATTTGGTACACTTAGTGTATGTTTCATTCTTTTTTAAATTGATACTGGATTGATGACATTTCATCCATAACTGCTAAGTCTAACCAGCTGTCTTAAAACTTATCTCTGATACCCTTCATCCTATAGCAATCTCAATTCATCCCCATCTCATCTCATGACATCTCTGTGTCAAAGATCATTCCTACTGCTCAGTCCCCATAGAGTCCAGTCCAATATGGCCGACCTGATGATGTCAGTGGAACACCTATGGACATTCTGCAATCTTTATTTATTTCTATGTCAGTCCCCTTCCTTCAGTGTTCTAATCAAAAACCCTACTGAGATTTGACATTGTGGGGGCACTGGTCACAGGAAAAGAGCAGCTAACAAAAGCCGACTCGCCCAGGAATTGAGAGAGCACAGGACGTCTTTCAGCTTTTCAACAGCCAGGCAGCTGGTTGGATAAGGATCGAGGACCGACAGAGAATGAATTGGCTGAAAGGCTACCTGTCTGTCTGTCTGCCTGCCTACCTGTCTTTCTGCTCTCTGTCTGGGTAGATGTTTTCTAGATCTCCACCATCCAGTGCAGAACAGAGAAGTCAATCTGAAGGTTGGGAGAAAAAAAAGTGAGCCATCTTGAGAGGCCTTGTGACAATCCACATCTCTAACCTGGAGCTCCAGTCATCCATGGCATCATTGTCCTCAAAACTTATCTTCCATTTTGGTTTCTCAGGAAATATTCCATTATAGTTTCTACAGTTCAACCCCTTGAGGTTTGGAGATTCAAGGATTGACTGCTTTATTGCCATTGTTGTGAGGAAGAGAACTGGACTATGGGCGGGGGATTTCAAAGTGGATGTTTGTCCCTGAGGGGCCACCGTAAACAGGAAATGCTGATATCATTGTGGGACCATTGAGAGTAGTTCTAACTCTGTTCTTACTCATCTGTTACAGTTGGAAACAAACGTGTGGTGGTTCGAAATGTGAAAATATATATACAAAAGTCAAGCCAACACAAACCATGTATAGAGAGAGTATTGCTGAATTCACATCACATCTTTTAATAGAATAATATATCAAACAAGATGTGATGACGGAAAAATAATTTGATAGTTTGTTGCATCGGTCATGCTTTTTACTCATGGAGGTGGATACCATTGTTCCTGTCTGGGATACCATTTAATACACTGAAAACACATTCCTGTTTCTTTCTGTAGAGTGATGAACGTAGAGGGAGAGGAACACATATTTTCTATGACTCTGTGTTCAACAGCTTTAATGTGCTTTCAATGTTCTAAACAGGACTACTATTGAGCCTTCCTGTAATAACAATAAAACACACACACACACACACACACACACACACACACACACACACACACACACACACACACACACACACACACACACACACACACACTATACCTGTACTCTTCTCCTCTCCTAACTCTGAGGAACTACCTGCTTATTCTCATCACATCTCTGTTAGGTGATATTGCTGTTCTCTATATTTCTTTCAGTCTCCATCCAACAGTCAACATAAAGTTGTTAATATGAATGAGAATAAATCAAATTGGGGTACAACATCTTGTTCATTGGCTTGTGCATGTTTTGTCTGTCATTCTATTGTGTGTCTGATTCCCTTCAACTTCCCTATTGTTTATTATCTTTCAGGCAAGACAAGTGTAAAACGTATCACATCTAATGCATAGGCATAATAGCACATACAAAGTGTCAGTATTCATGTATTCATTCTCTATGTTTTATTTATTGGTTTCAATAGAAGCTGCAATTCATGTTAAGCCTCGTTCTTTTTTTCTATCCACAGATGAACTGTACCATGTCAGGAACATAAAACACCAATCTTAACTGAGCAAGCAATGCAGGTTTTCAACAGGCTTTTATTATTGATCTGAGAGCTGTACCTTTTTAAAAGCACAAATCAGATGAAACTGTTTTCTTTGTTTCAGATGACGTATCATTGTACATTGCTGGGGAACGATCAGTAATATACAGTAAATATGAACATACAATGGAGCATTATGAAGCCTGCAGGCTTATCTGATATTCTGCTGAATGGAAGAAAAGCCACCTCTGGTTTGATTGCACTCCATTTAGCAATCTACAATTCAGGTTGCTCTGAGATCTAGTGCTCTCTACCTTGTAGACAACCTCACACCACTGGTTCTTCTGGACTTCAGTGACTTTGAATACCTCATAGGGCGGAATTAAAACCTCACTCTCATTTACAAAGGCAGAGTAATATGCCAGGTTACCCCCGAAACATGTTTTGATCTCAAAGCAGGAAACGTTACCAAAAGTGTATAAGGTTTTGAGTTGATAGCTTGAGGTGAAAGAACCAAAAGGGATCTCTTTGTCAACAACACTGATTAAAAGACGAGGCAGTTCTGCGGTAGGTGGTCCTACATGCTGTTTGACTTAGTTTAAGGATGTGAATGGCATCCGTCAGATAGAAGTGCAGGGAATGGTACTGGAATGTTTTTCCATACAGTGATTTGCCATTTCTAACCACATTGTTGAAGTCAAATTAGAAGGATTGTGATTTAGATTTGGTTTTGGGTTTGTTATTTGTGTATAAATACATAGCATCGGAATGCTCTCTGTTCAGACCACGTTTAGGTGACTTTGCTTTTTGTTCGGCTATCTTCCAGGCTTCATCGAACTTTGAGACACTTGGCCGCTTTAGTGTACATTTCCGTTGTGCAACTTTCATATTTGTCATCAACAGAATCTGGGGCCATGTCCAGTGCAAACGAACGGCTTGGGCTGTAAGAACAACATGTCATAGTGTCAAATAAAGACATGCCTGGTCTCCACATCCAATGGGATATTTTTGTTTTATGGAAACAGTTCAGCACTTGAAATCACATTTGCATAGTTGTGGGGAGGATGGATTGTATGATGGAGAGATGGCTTGGCTACCCCAGGATGAATTGTATGATGGAGCGATGGCTTGGCTACCCCAGGATGAATTGTATGATGGAGAGATGGCTTGGCTACCCCAGGATGGATTGTATGATGGAGAGATGGCTTGGCTACCCCAGGATGGATTGTATAATGGAGCGATGTCTTGGCTACCCCAGGATGAATTGTATGATGGAGCGATGGCTTGCCTACCCCAGGATGGATTGTATGATGGAGCGATGGCTTGCCTACCCCAGGATGGATTGTATGATGGAGCGATGGCTTGGCTACCCCAGGATGGATTGTATGATGGAGCGATGTCTTGGCTACCCCAGGATGAATTGTATGATGGAGAGATGGCTTGGCTACCCCAGGATGGATTGTATGATGGAGCGATGGCTTGGCTACCCCAGGATGGATTGTATGATGGAGCGATGTCTTGGCTACCCCAGGATGAATTGTATGATGGAGCGATGGCTTGGCTACCCCAGGATTAATTGTATGATGGAGAGATGGCTTGCCTACCCCAGGATGAAGGTGCTTGTAATAGAGTTTGGTGTAAACTGATTGAGGGCAATAAATTACAGTTAAATGTGTATAACAAATGAACAGTGAATAAATATGTCACCAGTGTGTAGTAAAGACAGACGATCAACGAGGGGATCAACACCAGCAAAGTGAAAAGGAGACACCAACCAGCCATACTTTCTTATTCTCACACTCACAGTCACATCTCATATCTAAAAACGAGAGAGAAATCAGTCAAATATGATACAAGAGATTTCAACAAGAACCCAGGACTAACTGTTCCTGTTCCAATGACATTAATACAGAAGCACAATGACATTAATACAGAAGCACAATGACATTAATACAGAAGAACAATGACATTATTACAGAAGCACAATGACATTAATACAGAAGCACAATGACATTATTACAGAAGCACAATGACATTAATACAGAACCACAATGACATTATTTAGCTCTGTCCTAATGTTCTAAATGTGACTTTCTATTTCTCCATTCGTCTTACGGTGGCAAAGGTTCACCTCACACATTTAAAGATTAGAAGTAACTTAGTCAAGAAAGGTCTTATTTCAACAAGGATCTAGGTCTTACTAAGCCTGGTCCAAAGACAGGCATACAAACGCACAGCCTGTCAAATAGTGAATCACTGACCTGTACTGAAGGTCGACACGAGATGTTTGAATCTCTGCAGTGAAACTCTTTGTATTCTATATTCCAGTAAATGGTCAATCATTTGTATGTTTTAATTACCTTGACAAGGACGTTATGGACATGAAAAGCTAAGATATGATAATATAAGATAAGAAATCTTTCTTCCACACGCTGACCTAACCCTCGTCACTTGTCCTGGCTCAGTGCGGTATAACGACTCCTCAAAAGTGACTTTCTCTCTCAGTTTGGTAAATGTTTAACTTTATGATTGTTGTTTCAGTATGTAACTTCCAGATGTTTTTCCTCCAGATTTACATGTAACATTCTTTCATAAAGAACACATGTTCAACTTAATAAAAAAATGTTTCCCATCTCAAGAGGTGAAATAAAACAAGTATTTCTAGCCGGTCGTTCAGTGGGGAACAGGGATGTCATGTTATGCTCGATCCGCTCAGTTTCCCATCTCAAAACAGCAGATAATGGCCAAGTAAAAAGCAATGGCAGTTTTAACAAGACTTTATAAGACTTTATTCATATAAAAAACTGATTTACTGAATGTTCCATTTGGTCTTTATTGAAGGCCATTCATTTAAAATAGCAGGCTTTAAAAATGTAATATTTGTGCACAACTTCTAATTTAAAAAAAACATATTTGGCAATGACATGCAGTACAAGTAGTGGAATGTTAGATAAACAGACTGGTACCCAGGCTACACTGATAGTGAAGCATATTTCAAACTAGATACAGCTTTGCTTAGAGGCTGAAGGTAGTATTTGTTTACATGTAATGTGTAGTTGCTTTAGATGAGGTGGAATATATCCTTCTTACAACAGAAGCAGTGGATAAAAAGGACCGTCATAATGCTTTCTTTTTCTGTTTTTACTCATTGCTTTCAATACAAGCAGCAGTGCACATGCTAACAACATATCCATCAGTCACATTGCTTTCAATACAAGCAGCAGTGCAAATGCTAACAAATATCCATCAGTCACATTGCTTTCAATACAAGCAGCAATGCACATGCTAACAAATATCCATCAGTCACATTGCTTTCAATACAAGCAGCAGTGCACATGCTAACAACATATCCATCAGTCACATTGCTTTCAATACAAGCAGCAGTGCACATGCTAACAAATATCCATCAGTCACATTGCTTTCAATACAAGCAGCAGTGCACATGCTAACAAATATCCATCAGTCACATTGCTTTCAATACAAGCAGCAGTGCACATGCTAACAAATATCCATCAGTCACATTGCTTTCAATACAAGCAGCAATGCACATGCTAACAAATATCCATCAGTCACATTGCTTTCAATACAAGCAGCAGTGCACATGCTAACAACATATCCATCAGTCACATTGCTTTCAATACAAGCAGCAGTGCACATGCTAACAAATATCCATCAGTCACATTGCTTTCAATACAAGCAGCAGTGCACATGCTAACAAATATCCATCAGTCACATTGCTTTCAATACAAGCAGCAGTGCACATGCTAACAAATATCCATCAGTCACATTGCTTTCAATACAAGCAGCAGTGCACATGCTAACAAATATCCATCAGTCACATTGCTTTCAATACAAGCAGCAGTGCACATGCTAACAAATATCCATCAGTCACATTGCTTTCAATACAAGCAGCAGTGCACATGCTAACAAATATCCATCAGTCACATTGCTTTCAATACAAGCAGCAGTGCACATGCTAACAAATATCCATCAGTCACATTGCTTTCAATACAAGCAGCAGTGCACATGCTAACAAATATCCATCAGTCACATTGCTTTCAATACAAGCAGCAGTGCACATGCTAACAAATATCCATCAGTCACATTGCTTTCAATACAAGCAGCAGTGCACATGCTAACAAATATCCATCAGTCACATTGCTTTCAATACAAGCAGCAGTGCACATGCTAACAAATATCCATCAGTCACATTGCTTTCAATACAAGCAGCAGTGCACATGCTAACAAATATCCATCAGTCACATTGCTTTCAATACAAGCAGCAGTGCACATGCTAACAAAATATCCATCAGTCACATTGCTTTCAATACAAGCAGCAGTGCACATGCTAACAAATATCCATCAGTCACATTGCTTTCAATACAAGCAGCAGTGCACATGCTAACAAATATCCATCAGTCACATTGCTTTCAATACAAGCAGCAGTGCACATGCTAACAAATATCCATCAGTCACATTGCTTTCAATACAAGCAGCAGTGCACATGCTAACAAAATATCCATCAGTCACATTGCTTTCAATACAAGCAGCAGTGCACATGCTAACAAATATCCATCAGTCACATTGCTTTCAATACAAGCAGCAGTGCACATGCTAACAAATATCCATCAGTCACATTGCTTTCAATACAAGCAGCATTGCACATGCTAACACATATCCATCAGTCGCATTGCTTTCAATACAAGCAGCATTGCACATGCTAACAACATATCCATCAGTCACATTGCTTTCAATACAAGCAGCAGTGCACATACTAACAAATATCCATCATTCACATTGCTTTCAATACAAGCAGCAGTGCACATGCTAACAATATGTCCATTGATCACACTGTCAGGGGAAATATAATCAATCCAAGAAAATAATGCAGGTATAATGTTTTTAACAGGATATATGTAATGGAGCTGATATATTCCACAAGAAAGACATGTCTGCTCTTCACAATATATGTCTTCCAGAAGGATCCGTAACTGAACACGGCACGGAACTGTGCTCCTTAAAGAATCTGAAGTGCCCCTTTAACTCTACTTCATGTGATTGTTGGGTTCTAACTTGAATTGTAAACTGGGTGGTTCAAGCCCTAAACGCTGATTGGCTGACAGCTCTGGTATTTCAGACCATATACCACGGGCATGACAAAACATTTATTTTTACTGCTCTAATTACGTTGGTAACCAGTTTATAATAACAATAAAGCTCCTCGGGTGGTTGTGGTATATTGGCCACATACCACACCCCCTTGTGCCTTATTGCTTCTGCTTCTTCCTGTCACCACATTAGAACTGATTGATTATGTTACATGAACAAGAAATAAACATGTTAGAGGTCAATGAAGGGTGAAGCAGAACTTTGTGAATGGAAAGTTACTGTGAGAGAAAAGGGGAACAGAGTATATGACCCAGGTCTGTTGAGGAAGGTGAACAGGTCACTGATAAACATTATGGAGAAGTGACTAGAGAAAGAACAACTGCTACCAGACTGCCCGACCCGAAGACAACAGTACAACAGTTAGGCAATGTTGGGCAACAGATAAGGATTTCCAAGAAGTTGAGTACCCCTACTCTTGTCCTGACATATAAATGGTTGTTTGATCATGTGCAGAGTGTGCTTGCAGCTGAGGCACCCAGTGGGTTGAAGACACTTTTTATAGTCTTTTTACTTGGTTTGTTCAGAACCAAACTTTTTAGAGTGAAATATGACTCACTTTGGCCTCTGCTCTGAGACATTGTTTGCAGAGGTACATGGATATACCTGTTTTTAAGGAATGACACTGCTGAATGACACTAGATCAAAATGTTAAAACACAGTCACCTTGGCCCACAGACAGAAACTAACAGAGAGTGGCTCCATTTCCACCAATCAACTGATTGGTTTCAGATCAGTCACCCACTGGGCACAGACGTCAGTTCAAAGTCTAATTTTGATTTACATTTCAACTAATGTGAATTCAATGTGAAATCAACAAAATATTTCACAATGTCATTGGATTTAGGTTAAAAGTTTGGTGAAAAAAATATGAAAATCCTTTTTGCAAATTCAATCAGTTTTTCACATCGGTTCAATGTCATCACATAGATTTAGTTTTTAAATTATGTGGAAACAACGTTGATTCAACCAGTTTTTGCTCGGTGGGCAGTGTCATACGAAGGAAAGTGATGTGGTGGTTGGACTCACTCAATCAACATACCAATCACATTGGACCAATCAATCAATTGAACCATGTCCCCTCCTGTCCTTCCCTACATTGTTCTATAAAAGCATGAATAAAATAACAGAGTGGTAGAATGAGAGGAGAGGTTGAAGAATGAGAGGAGAGGTTGAAGAATGAGAGGAGAGGTTGAAGAATGAGAGGAGAGGTTGAAGAATGAGAGGAGAGGTTGAAGAATGAGAGGAGAGGTTGAAGAATGAGAGGAGAAGTTGAAGAATGAGAGGAGAGGTTGAAGAATGAGAGGAGAGGTTGAAGAATGAGAGGAGAGGTTGAAGAATGAGAGGAGAGGTTGAAGAATGAGAGGAGAAGTTGAAGAATGAGAGGAGAGGTTGAAGAATGAGAGAAGAGGTTGAAGAATGAGAGGAGAGGTTGAAGAATGAGAGAGGTTGAAGAATGAGAGGAGAGGTTGAAGAATGAGAGGAGAGGTTGAAGAATGAGAGGAGAGGTTGAAGAATGAGGAGAGGTTGAAGAATGAGAGGAGAGGTTGAAGAATGAGAGGAGAGGTTGAAGAATGAGAGGAGAGGTTGAAGAATGAGAGGAGAGGTTGAAGAATGAGAGGAGAAGTTGAAGAATGAGAGGAAAGGTTGAAGAATGAGAGGAGAGGTTGAAGAATGAGAGGAGAGGTTGAAGAATGAGAGGAGAGGTTGAAGAATGAGAGGAGAGGTTGAAGAATGAGGAGAGGTTGAAGAATGAGAGGAGAGGTTGAAGAATGAGAGGAGAGGTTGAAGAATGAGAGGAGAAGTTGAAGAATGAGAGGAAAGGTTGAAGAATGAGAGGAGAGGTTGAAGAATGAGAGGAGAGGTTGAAGAATGAGAGGAGAAGTTGAAGAATGAGAGGAGAGGTTGAAGAATGAGAGGAGAGGTTGAAGAATGAGAGGAGAGGTTGAAGAATGAGAGGAGAGGTTGAAGAATGAGAGGAGAGGTTGAAGAATGAGAGGAGAGGTTGAAGAATGAGAGCAGAGGTTGAAGAATGAGAGAAGTCACAGGCTGCAGATGGAGACAGAGGCAGTGGGTTTAGGTGACCTCAGTTGTGACGACAGTCCTGCCTCTGAAACTAGCCAATCACCAGTGGCCGAAAAAGCAGCGTGTCGAAGGACCATCTTCTGTTGGGAGGCCATTCACACCACATGATGATGCAATCCCATCACTTTGTAATTGACCTTTCACAATAGAAGGAGACGTTCAGAGGCGTGATGTGGTCTTTGAAATGCCTATTCATACATAAAGTGAAGGATCTGTGCATCAAATCTATAGCCAATCAATCAACTGAAAATACTTTATTTGGAGAAAAATGCTTACAGTTCCATTACTCCAGTGGAGAAATCCTGTTATCTAAGATTCTAATCAACCTTTAACTGTTCTAAAAGGGTAAACAGGTAGACGTAGAAACTGTATGAACACCGTAGTGGATTGACACTCACTGCAATAGATGTAGAAACTGTATGAACACCGTAGTGGATTGACACTCACTGCAATAGACGTAGAAACTGTATGAACACCATAGTGGATTGACACTCACTGCAATAGACGTAGAAACTGTATGAACACCATAGTGGATTGACACTCACTGCAATGGACGTAGAAACTGTATGAACACCATAGTGGATTGACACTCACTGCAATAGACGTAGAAACTGTATGAACACCGTAGTGGATTGACACTCACTGCAATAGACGTAGAAACTGTATGAACACCCTAGTGGATTGACACTCACTCACTGCAATAGACGTAGAAACTGTATGAACACCATAGTGGATTGACACTCACTGCAATAGATGTAGAAACTGTATGAACACCATAGTGGATTGACACTCACTGCAAAAGACGTAGAAACTGTATGAACACCATAGTGGATTGACACTCACTGCAATAGACGTAGAAACTGTATGAACACCATAGTGGATTGACACTCACTGCAATAGACGTAGAAACTGTATGAACACCGTAGTGGATTGACACTCACTGCAATAGATGTAGAAACTGTATGAACACCATAGTGGATTGACACTCACTGCAATAGATGTAGAAACTGTATGAACACCATAGTGGATTGACACTCACTGCAAAAGCGACATCTTCCTCACTGTCTAGTTCACATTTACTGATGTTGTAGAATGTAATTTATAATAAAGAGGCATCAGCGCAATTGATCTAGCAGGGGAAATTATCCTTGGATATGAATATCTGATACCAGACTACCAAGGCGATGCGAGCCCTTGAACATTTACATTTAATTGAGTTTTTGTATGATATTGCACTCATTAACTGCCAGCCCTCATGATTGCATAATTGCACCTCATAATGTTCCTGTTTTGAATTCTATTCTGATACGTGCTCGAAGCTAGCGCAACGTTAGCATAACAACAGGCACATTAGTGTAAACTAGCACTATAAACGCTTGTTGGTTCATTGTGTGATAGCTGAGTATTAACATGACCCTCCTAGAAATGGCCTGGGGCCGGGCTAATCTAATTTATCTTGAGTAATGTTGTCTGTCATTAGCAAAGGAATACAATCGCTCCCTCAGAAGGCCCTAAAATTATGATCTGCGCCGGGTAAAATTAGCCTCCAATTAAGGCTATTTTTCTAAATAAAAAAATTGATAACTCAGAAACGATTAAGGGAGAACATTAAGGAGATCCGCTATTAAAGGAAAATGGCCTCGGAGTTCACTGAGTAACATTCCCAGGTGAGAGACAGAGACAGACGGTCTCCTGCCGGACGGTGTTGAGCCTATTCACTGTTTCTCATCCTTCACAGGTTGACAGAGGTTCTGTGGTGTGATGATGTTGATCCTCATTGCCAGGGATGCTGGGAACATGTGTTGTCGCTGTTGGCTGTTGCTTGGCGACACCGCAGGTGGATGGTGTTTGATTCTACACCGAAACAGATAGGAGGTTAGTTGGGGAGACAGGCGGCACGGAAATATACCATTATTACAAATATAGAAAGGTCTCCCAACTGACATGTCATCAGAGATAGAGAGAGAGAGAGAGAGAGAGAGAGGGAGGGAGGGAGAGAAAGGGAGAGCGAAAGTGAGAGGAGGAAAGGGAGAGAGCTCAAAAGAGAGAGAGAGAGAAATTGCTAATCTTTCTCTCAAGAAGGGTGGGAGGAGGTTTGGGGTTGGTTTGAGAAAGAGAGAGGTTTTACAGAGAATGAATCCAGGTGAACAAAAGTGCTAATGAACACAAAGGTCTTGATTCAACTCCATGGGCCCTAGTTTGTCTTCCAGTGTTGCTGATTACTGTCCATCTGCTGGTTCAGTAGGCTTCTGATTGTGCTTCTGAAGAGCACGTTAGTTCTAACAGAGTGCATTCTGTTTCTGTAAGTGTGAAACATTATGATTCTCTGCGGCTTTTTAAGCACATACACGCGCATTCGTGCACGTGCACATAAACACACACAATTGCACGCACACACACACACCGCAGAGTGTGCCCTTTTCCCCTTTTGTCACATCGTCACCCTCCATTTATTGTGTTAAAACTGCGGGCTGTGAGAGACTTGACACTACAGAAAATGGGCCCTGCCTAAAGTTGGGCCCAGTAGTTCATAAAAAGCCCAGACATCTGTATCCTCATGTCTTACACATTGAAATACAGTATGAAAGGTGTCTATAATGACGATTCTACTATTTCACACTCTGATTCTGTTTCATCCCACACACACACCCTCTGAACCCACACACACCCTCTGAACCCACATACACCCTCTGAACCCACACACACCCTCTGAACTCATACACACCCTCTGAACCCACACACACCCTGAACCCACACACACCCTCTGAACCCACACACACTCTGAACCCACACACACCCTCTGAGCCCACACACACCCGCTGAACCCACACACACCCCACCCCTCACTCACCCACCCCATACTCACTCTCGCAGCACCATGTTGGAGGAGAAGAAGACCAAGGTGAAGATCACGTTCTTCGACCTCCTGGTGGGCATCTCCTGCATGGTGGCTGCCACGGTGACGGACCACTGGACTGTACTGAGCCCGCGGTTCTACAAGTTCAACACCACCTGTGAGACGGCCCACTTTGGCCTCTGGAAGCTCTGCATGAAGACCATCTTCATGGTGGAGGAAGATTTCATCACACATTCTCTCTGATTCTGTTTCATTCATTAAGTCCAAGAAAATCCCTTTTTTCACTATTTAGTCTGAGGATTCATTCCATTTCTATTCCAGTATAGTATAAATGATGGATGTAGTAGCATCTTCAAGCAGCTATACATATAGAATAGCAGACACTTAAAACACAACAACCAAAATAATATGAAACAGCAGAGGAACAAGTGGAGACACCTGTTGCTATACAGTTACATGCCCTTTCAAGGACTTAAGGATGACAAAGGATGTATATCACTAGACAGTGGATTAAATACAATCCTTTCATGATTCCTTCACTGTCAACTATTAAGGTGTAAAGATATATTATCTTTAGTCCTCTGTAGTCCTCTGTTAGATTTAAATATATCCTTCCTTTTCCTGAATTTGGATTGGGTGCAGCAGTCAGGTGGGGCCCTCCGTGTCTCAGGCCCCTCAGTGATTGGTGGAGAAATAGATCAGCTCGTAAAAAAGGAACTCTCCCATGAGCCCCTTAAATTGAGCCAGAGAGCAACAAGACACGTTCTGATAGGTAGAAATAACACGGGAATCTATTCAAAAGAACATGTTCTGAATATTCACATTGGATTTCAAGGGTATCTAGAACAACAATATCTACAGAATGTGTGCAATATTTACTTTGGCTTAGATATTAGTCTTTTCCACCTCTGAATGGTCAATGTCGTATAAAAGCTTAAACCAGGTCGAGCCCTCAACCCGTCTCGTTCGATCGTACCCCATCACAGCACCTAACCCCTGACCCCAAGCAGCAGTGCTGTATAGACCCGGGCTAAACACTGTAAACATGTTCCTGAGAGGGAGAGTAGGAATCTAGGGCACTGTTATCTGGCCCCTTTTCTTCGAGCAGAAGCAGAGATCTGTGGATGGAGAGAGCTGGAGAGAGAAAGAGAGAGAAAGAGAGGAGATATTTCGTGCTTTATTGAGGCTGCTGGAGAAGACTAATTCTTAATACTCCTTTCTAGGAGCTAGACAATCTCACAGGGACCTTTACTATAATACACAACCACACACACACACTTCATACACACTCTCAGCACCATGTTGGAGGAGAAGAAGACCAAGGTGAAGATCACGTTCTTCATCATCCTGGTGGGCATCTCCTGCATGCTGGCTGCCATGGTGACGGACCACTGGACTGTACTGAGCCCGCGGTTCTACAAGTTCAACGCCACCTGTGAGACGGCCCACTTTGGCCTCTGGAAGCTCTGCATGAAGACCGTCTTCATGGTGGAGGAGGACCCTGAGGGCCAGGGCTGTGGCCCCATCAGTCTGCCCGGAGGTAAGGGCTGCTTCTACCCTCAGTCTCTGTTAGGGTCAGGGAGTCTACCCAGAGCTAGGGGTCCTTTACTGTATATCCTCCAGGTGGTACGGTACGCAGGTCGACGTTTATTGGGATGAATCTTGTCCTGGAGGCAGAACTGAGTGATCTTCACTTGTTTGGCCAGCAAGTCAAAATTGGCTATATATTGTAAAAATGTATGAAAACTATAATGAGCTTTTTTTCCTTAATTTAAGGTTAGGGTTAGGCATAAGGTTAGCAGTGAGGTTTAGGTTAGGGTTCAGGTTAGGGTTAGGTTTCAAATTTAATTTATGACTTTGTGGCTGTGCCAGCTGGTGACCACCCTACAGAGCTGCCTCCAGTACATGAGTCATCCCAATAAATGCCAACCTGCAGGTGGTGCAGTGTGATTGTTTCTAACCCTCTGTGTCAGTTCGTGTAAGGCTGTGTCCCAAATGAAACCCTATTCCCTACACAGTGTACTACTTCTGACCAGACACGACATAGGTAATAGGGTGCCATTTGGGACACAGGCAGAGATGAATAACTAGCAGAGCAGTAAATGTCTCTTTGCTCTCCTGTCTCTGTGTTAATGTCTGCTTGCCAGGAAGGTGTTTGTTTCTAACCCTGTTTCTTCTGAGGCTAAAAGAACACGGTTAACCCCTTTCTCTGTCTAGTAGTGTCTCCCCAGAGGCAAGGGGCGATTGACCATATCGGTCTCTATTAGTGAGCTACAGTAAGGGTGAGGGGTTACACGGGCTGCAGAAATTCATCTCCTGGCTTTCATTCATTATATCATGTTGTTGCTGGTGGGGGTCGTTACCAATATGCGGCCTTCCAATTAGAATTTGGCTAACTTGTCAGGGATTCAGGGACTCTCCACCTCACCACTTCCATCTCTGCAGATGTCAGAGGATAGAGAGCTGAGAGTGAGTGGTGTGAGTGTACTGCCCTCTCATATATACACACACACACACACACACACACACACACACACACACACACACACACAGCCCCCTAGAGTTACTATGTGTGCATGTGTGTGTGTGAGACAGAGAGAGAGAGAGACAGGTTTAACTATGTGTGTTTCACTTGCCCTGACAATGTAAACATATGTTTCCCATGCCAATAAAGCCCTTCATTGAAATTGAATTGAATAGAGAGAAA
>NC_092159.1:54421411-54503911 GCF_045791955.1 Oncorhynchus clarkii lewisi | reverse complement strand
GTGAATTGACTCGCTAGTCCTATCGAGGTGTGTGAATTGACTCGCTAGTCCAACCGAGGTGTGTGAATTGACTCGCTAGTCCTATCGGGGTGTGTGAATTGACTCACTAGTCCAACCGGTGTGTGTGAATCTCGCTAGTCCTATAAAGGTGTGTGAATTGACTCGCTAGTCCAACCGAGGTGTGTGAATTGACTCGCTAGTCCAACCGAGGGGTGTGAATTGACTCGCTAGTCACACCGAGGTGTGTGAATTGACTCGCTAGTCCTATCGAGGTGTGTGAATTGACTCGCTAGTCCAACCGAGGTGTGTGAATTGACTCGCTAGTCCTATCGGGGTGTGTGAATTGACTCACTAGTCCAACCGGGGTGTGTGAATCTCGCTAGTCCTATAAAGGTGTGTGAATTGACTCGCTAGTCCAACCGAGGTGTGTGAATTGACTCGCTAGTCCTATCGGGGTGTGTGAATTGACTCACTAGTCCAACCGGTGTGTGTGAATCTCGCTAGTCCTATAAAGGTGTGTGAATTGACTCGCTAGTCCAACCGAGGTGTGTGAATTGACTCGCTAGTCCTATCGGGGTGTGTGAATTGACTCGCTAGTCCAACCGCGGTGTGTGAATTGACTCGCTAGTCCAACCGAGGTGTGTGAATTGACTCGCTAGTCCTATTGGGGTGTGTGAATTGACTCACTAGTCCAACCGAGGTGTGTGAATCTCACTAGTCCTATAAAGGTGTGTGAATTGACTCACTAGTCCAACCGAGGTGTGTGAATTGACTCGCTAGTCCTATCGAGGTGTGTGAATTGACTCGCTAGTCCAACCGGGGTGTGTGAATCTTGCTAGTCCTATCAAGATGTGTGAATTGACTCACTAGTCCAACCAAGGTGTGTGAATTGACTTGCTAGTCCTATCGAGGTGTGTGAATTGACTCGCTAGTCACACCGAGGTGTGTGAATTGACTCGCTAGTCCTATCGAGGTGTGTGAATTGACTCGCCAGTCCAACCGAGGTGTGTGAATTGACTCGCTAGTCCTATCGGGGTGTGTGAATTGACTCACTAGTCCAACCGGTGTGTGTGAATCTCGCTAGTCCTATAAAGGTGTGTGAATTGACTCGCTAGTCCAACCGAGGTGTGTGAATTGACTCGCTAGTCCAACCGAGGGGTGTGAATTGACTCGCTAGTCCTATCGAGGTGTGTGAATTGACTCGCTAGTCCAACCGAGGTGTGTGAATTGACTCGCTAGTCCTATCGGGGTGTGTGAATTGACTCACTAGTCCAACCGGGGTGTGTGAATCTCGCTAGTCCTATAAAGGTGTGTGAATTGACTCGCTAGTCCAACCGAGGTGTGTGAATTGACTCGCTAGTCCTATCGGGGTGTGTGAATTGACTCACTAGTCCAACCGGTGTGTGTGAATCTCGCTAGTCCTATAAAGGTGTGTGAATTGACTCGCTAGTCCAACCGAGGTGTGTGATTTGACTCGCTAGTCCTATCGGGGTGTGTGAATTGACTCACTAGTCCAACCGGTGTGTGTGTGAATCTCGCTAGTCCTATAAAGGTGTGTGAATTGACTCGCTAGTCCAACCGAGGTGTGTGAATTGACTCGCTAGTCCTATCGGGGTGTGTGAATTGACTCACTAGTCCAACCGGTGTGTGTGAATCTCGCTAGTCCTATAAAGGTGTGTGAATTGACTCACTAGTCCAACCGGGGTGTGTGAATTGACTCGCTAGTCCAACCGAGGTGTGTGAATTGACTCACTAGTGCAACCGGGGTGTGTGAATTGACTCACTAGTCCAACCGGGGTGTGTGAATCTTGCTAGTCCTACTGATGTGTGTAAATTGACACGCTAGTCCAACAGAGGTGTGTGAATTGACTCGCTAAACTGGATGTGCTAGATGTACTACATTCAGTCATTCACACTTGGAAGAAAGGCAGTGGGAACTGTCTAAATACAGCTGTGGAAGCCATGAGGATGTGGAAGACAGGCAGCGGGAACTGTCTAAATACAGGTGTGGAAGCCATGGGGATGTGGAAGACAGGCAGTGAGAACTGTCTAAATACAGGTGTGGAGTGGGAACTGTCTAAATACAGGTGTGGAAGCCATGGGGATGTGGAAGACAGGCAGTGGGAACTGTCTAAATACAGGTGTGGAAGACAGGCAGTGGGAACTGTCTAACTACAGGTGTGGAAGCCATGAGGATGTGGAAGACAGGCAGTGGGAACTGTCTAAATACAGGTGTGGAAGCCATGGGGATGTTGAAGACAGGCAGTGGGAACTGTCTAAATACAGGTGTGGAGTGGGAACTGTCTAAATACAGGTGTGGAAGCCATGTGGATGTGGAAGACAGGCAGTGAGAACTGTCTAAATACAGGTGTGGAGTGGGAACTGTCTAAATACATCCGTGGAAGACATGGGGATGTGCTACTATGTAAATAATTCAAGGTTACAGATATGGATGTGATAATACGTTTATTTTTAAGTGCAAGTATAAAGATCACATTGGCTTTGAATAATTACAACATTGTCAGTGTTGGAAGTGACTATTCCACTATGTTCAGGCCAGTTTTCACTCAATACTGCCTGTGAATGGGTGTTCGATTAGATGGCCACATTGTTCAAGGAGGAAATTCACTGGGACAATTGCTGTCATTCAATGCATTGCTGCATACCATTCAACCACAATCTGTGGTATTGTGGATCCAGTTGTGTTTTGGTGGTTATAGACTTCACTACAGACAGATGTAGGATCAGAATCTGACCTATTTTGTCACAACAAAAATAATCCTGCAGCAACAGGAATTGAACGTTTAGTCCATAATGTTTTGATCAGTGGTTAAGCTATTAGATAAGATTCATTTAATAGTCACATGTACAGGGTTACAGATGTATTACAGGGTACAGTGACATTCAGGTAGCTGGTGGCTATTCAGCAGCCTGATGGTCTGGGGTTAGAAGCTATTGGCCAGTGTGTTGCGTGTGATACAGCCCGGCAGTAGGCTCTCGATGGTGCTCCTGTAGAACACAGCAAGCGCCCTTGGAGACAGGCCACATTTCTTCATCCTCCTGTTAGATTAGGGGCTGTTAGTGACCCAGAGGAAAGTGAGGCATAATGGGATTTATCCAGGTTTCCTGCCACACAGTCACCTGATGTTATGTGTTAGCTGCTCATTAAGACACACTGTTGGGGCTGGGGGTTGGACAGGGGTTGGGTGTGAGGCAGAATACATCAACACAGCGCAGCGCCAGCAAAGAATATTACATTGTGTGAAAAACACCACAGGATCATACACGCCTAAATGTCTACCCGTGGTGGGAGTCAGGGTGACTCACCTTAATAACATGCTTTGCATTCCAAATCGATTGGAGCTGATCACCGTGTGTCATGCGCTCCCGGTCATTTCCGTTCACTCCTGTTCGCTGTACACTTTTGTCATTTACCGCCGTAATTACAAGGCATTTGTCTTCCACAACAAGATGCCTTGATGACATTTGAAAACGGCCTTCCCTATAAGTGACGCATGACTTCTTGACTGGTTTTAAATCAAACAAACACTTTAATGAACACCACCATCACGTCAGCCAGGAAATAACACTAGGGGCATATTGTTGGAGTGATGGATGGTTTCATGTGTGTGTCTTTGTCTGTGTGTCTCTCTCTCTCTCGCTCGCTCTCTCCCTCTGTGTGTGTGTGTGTGTGTTTCTCTGTGTGGTGTGTGTGTGTGTGTGTTGGGAGGAATGTAAGTGGCTCACAGACAGATAGACAGTAGATAGTAGGCAGTTGAATTACCTGTTCATTTGGAAGGAAGGGACCAGATGGTTATTGGCTTAACTCTCAGGAGGGTAGTATTTTTGGAGTCCCTGAGCAAGGCAATTAGTTCAGGATGAGACACAGCTGGATAAATGGAGATGGGTGCAAACTGTAGTTTCTCAACCTCAGTGTTCTGGAACTGTAGTGTTTCTCAACACCAGTGTTCTGGAACTGTAGTGTTTCTCAACCTCTGTGTTCTATAACTGTAGTGTTTCTCAACCTCTGTGTTCTATAACTGTAGTTTCTCAACCTCTGTGTTCTGGAACTGTAGTGTTTCTCAACCTCTGTGTTCTATAACTGTAGTGTTTCTCAACCTCTGTGTTCTATAACTGTAGTGTTTCTCAACCTCTGTGTTCTATAACTGTAGTGTTTCTCAACACCAGTGTTCTGGAACTGTAGTGTTTCTCAACCTCTGTGTTCTATAACTGTAGTGTTGCTCAACCCTGGTGTTCTATAACTGTAGTGTTTCTCAACCTCGGTGTTCTATAACTGTAGTGTTTCTCAACCTCTGTGTTCTATAACTGTAGTTTCTCAACCTCTGTGTTCTGGAACTGTAGTGTTTCTCAACCTCTGTGTTCTTTAACTGTAGTGTTTCTCAACCCCGGTGTTCTGGAACTGTAGTGTTTCTCAACCTCTGTGTTCTATAACTGTAGTGTTTCTCAACCTCTGTGTTCTATAACTGTAGTGTTTCTCAACCTCAGTGTTCTGGAACTGTAGTGTTTCTCAACCTCAGTGTTCTGGAACTGTAGTGTTTCTCAACCCTGGTGTTCTATAACTGTAGTGTTTCTCAACCTCTGTGTTCTATAACTGTAGTGTTTCTCAACCTCTGTGTTCTGGAACTGTAGTTTCTCAACCTCTGTGTTCTGGAACTGTAGTGTTTCTCAACCTCTGTGTTCTATAACTGTAGTGTTTCTCAACCCCGGTGTTCTATAACTGTAGTGTTTCTCAACCTCTGTGTTCTATAACTGTAGTGTTTCTCAACCTCTGTGTTCTATAACTGTAGTGTTTCTCAACCTCTGTTCTATAACTGTAGTGTTTCTCAACCTCTGTGTTCTATAACTGTAGTGTTTCTCAACCCCGGTGTTCTATAACTGTAGTGTTTCTCAACCTCTGTGTTCTGGAACTGTAGTTTCTCAACCTCTGTGTTCTGGAACTGTAGTGTTTCTCAACCTCTGTGTTCTATAACTGTAGTGTTTCTCAACCCCGGTGTTCTATAACTGTAGTGTTTCTCAACCTCTGTGTTCTATAACTGTAGTGTTTCTCAACCTCTGTGTTCTATAACTGTAGTGTTTCTCAACCTCTGTTCTATAACTGTAGTGTTTCTCAACCTCTGTGTTCTATAACTGTAGTGTTTCTCAACCCCGGTGTTCTATAACTGTAGTGTTTCTCAACCTCTGTGTTCTATAACTGTAGTGTTTCTCAACCTCTGTTCTATAACTGTAGTGTTTCTCAACCTCTGTGTTCTGGAACTGTAGTGTTTCTCAACCTCTGTGTTCTATAACTGTAGTGTTTCTCAACCCCGGTGTTCTGGAACTGTAGTGTTTCTCAACCTCTGTGTTCTGGAACTGTAGTGTTTCTCAACCTCTGTGTTCTATAACTGTAGTGTTTCTCAACCCCGGTGTTCTGGAACTGTAGTGTTTCCTCAACCTCTGTGTTCTATAACTGTAGTGTTTCTCAACCTCTGTGTTCTATAACTGTAGTGTTTCTCAACCTCTGTGTTCTAGAACTGTAGTGTTTCTCAACCTCGGTGTTCTGGATTTGTAATGTTTCTCAACCCTGGTGTTCTATAACTGTAGTGTTTCTCAACCTCTGTGTTCTATAACTGTAGTGTTTCTCAACCTCTGTGTTCTGGAACTGTAGTTTCTCAACCTCTGTGTTCTGGAACTGTAGTGTTTCTCAACCTCTGTGTTCTATAACTGTAGTGTTTCTCAACCCCGGTGTTCTATAACTGTAGTGTTTCTCAACCTCTGTGTTCTGGAACTGTAGTGTTTCTCAACCTCTGTGTTCTATAACTGTAGTGTTTCTCAACCTCTATGTTCTATAACTGTAGTGTTTCTCAACCCCGGTGTTCTATAACTGTAGTGTTTCTCAACCTCTGTGTTCTATAACTGTAGTGTTTCTCAACCTCTGTGTTCTGGAACTGTAGTGTTTCTCAACCTCTGTGTTCTATAACTGTAGTGTTTCTCAACCCCGGTGTTCTGGAACTGTAGTGTTTCCTCAACCTCTGTGTTCTATAACTGTAGTGTTTCTCAACCTCTGTGTTCTATAACTGTAGTGTTTCTCAACCTCTGTGTTCTAGAACTGTAGTGTTTCTCAACCTCGGTGTTCTGGATTTGTAATGTTTCTCAACCCTGGTGTTCTATAACTGTATGTCACACCCTGACCATAGAGAGCCCTCTAATTGGGGATCATACTTAGTGTGTCCTTTTCCCCACCTGCTATGTGGGATATTGTTTTGGATGAGTGACTATACGCGCTACGTATTTCATGATCGCTATGTCTTTGTTGTTCTTGGATGTTTCACTATCATTAAAATGTGGAACTCTACTCAGGCTGCGCCTTGGTCTTGACACTGTAGTGTAAATTCGCTGCGCCTTGGTCTTGACACTGTAGTGTAAATTCGCTGCGCCTTGGTCTTGACACTGTAGTGTAAATTCGCTGCGCCTTGGTCTTGACACTGTAGTGTAAATTCGCTGCGCCTTGGTCTTGACACTGTAGTGTAAATTCGCTGCGCCTTGGTCTTGACACTGTAGTGTAAATTCGCTGCGCCTTGGTCTTGACACTGTAGTGTAAATTCGCTGCGCCTTGGTCTTGACACTGTAGTGTAAATTCGGATGAACTAAATACGCTATCAAAAAGCCATGTTGTGGCAAGTGATTTAGACAGGGTGTGATACACCCATTATTTTATATGACAGCCTGAAATGGCTTCATAGTTAGGTTCCCAATTTCCCAAACTAATAACTATCTAGCTGACTAGCTAAAGCCAATTTAATTAAATTACTAGTTATTACATAGAAACAATTCATTTTATTTAAATGTATTCATCAAGAAGGAGTCAATAGGCTACAAAGCTTGATCAAATTCATTTAAAAACATACCTCCTGTGAATCTTGCCCATCCCCGGCAGCTCAAATCAAATCAAATTGTGTTGGTCACATACACGTGATTAGCAGATGTTATTGCGGGTGTAGCGAAATGCTTGTGCTTCTAGCTCCGACAATGCAGTAGTATCTAACAAGTAATATCTAACAAATTACACAACATACACCCAATACACACAAATCTAAGTAGGAATGAATTAAGACTATATACATATGGACGAGCGATGTCAGGACAGAAATCAAAAGCTGTGTGTGTCACTCAACACTCTCTCTCCTCTTCCACTGACGATACTGTCTGCACCTCCAGAGTATCTAACGTCCTGCACCACTAGAGTATCTAACGTCCTGCACCACTAGAGTATCTAAAGTCCTGCACCACTAGAGTATCTAACGTCCTGCACCACTAGAGTATCTAACGTCCTGCACCACTAGAGTATCTAACGTCCTGCACCACTAGAGTATCTAACGTCCTGCACCACTAGTGTCTAACGTCCTGCAACACTAGAGTATCTAAAGTCCTGCACCACTAGAGTATCTAATGTCCTGCACCACTAGAGTATCTAACGTCCTGCACCACTAGAGTATCTAACGTCCTGCACCACTAGAGTATCTAACATCCTGCACCACTATAGTATCTAACATCCTGCACCACTAGAGTATCTAACGTCCTGCAACACTAGAGTATCTAAAGTCCTGCACCACTAGAGTATCTAACGTCCTGCACCACTAGAGTATCTAAAGTCCTGCACCACTAGAGTATCTAACGTCCTGCACCACTAGAGTATCTAACGTCCTGCACCACTAGAGTATCTAACGTCCTGCACCACTATAGTATCTAACATCCTGCACCACTAGAGTATCTAACGTCCTGCAACACTAGAGTATCTAAAGTCCTGCACCACTAGAGTATCTAACGTCCTGCACCACTAGAGTATCTAAAGTCCTGCACCACTAGAGTATCTAACGTCCTGCACCACTAGAGTATCTAAAGTCCTGCACCACTAGAGTATCTAACGTCCTGCACCACTAGAGTATCTAACGTCCTGCACCACTAGAGTATCTAACGTCCTGCACCACTAGAGTATCTAACGTCCTGCACCACTAGAATATCTAACGTCCTGCAACACTAGAGTGTCTAACATTCTGCACCTCTAGAATATCTAAGTGCCTGCACCACTAGAATATTTAACGTCCTGCACCTCTAGAGTATCTAGCGTCCTGCCTAGCATATCTTTGCTCCTGGGTCACTTTTGAAGAAACCACTTACTAGGGAGAATAGGGGAGGGGGACAATACTTTTATTAATAATTATGATAAAAAGTGGGCTTAAAAATTAAGTTTAGAAAGTTCATCAAAAAAATGGGGACCATTGTACACGTTATAGGCATGACCTCTCCGGATATAGATGTGTTGAGTTGATCCAGTAGGTTCTGGATCTCCAGACTTCTTCCCTTTTCCTTCCCAGACTCCTCTAACTGCCCTCCCTCCCTCCATCCCTCCCTCCCTCCCCATACCTGTCCCCTCCCTCCATCCCTCCCTCCCATACCTTTCTCCCCACCAGTTCCCTCCCTCCCTCCCACCCTCCCCGCACCTTTCTCCCTACCAGTTCCCTCCCTCCCTCCATCCTTCCCTCCCTCCCCGTACCTTTCTCCCTACCAGTTCTCTCCCTCCCTCCATCCCTCCCTCCCACCCTCCCATACCTTTCTCCCTACCAGTTCCCTCCCTCCCTCCATCCCTCCCTCCCACCCTCCCCGTACCTTTCTCCCTACCAGTTCCCTCCCTCCCACCCTCCCCGTACCTT
Organism: Oncorhynchus clarkii lewisi; assembly: GCF_045791955.1. Taxonomy (NCBI): domain Eukaryota; kingdom Metazoa; phylum Chordata; class Actinopteri; order Salmoniformes; family Salmonidae; genus Oncorhynchus; species Oncorhynchus clarkii. The sequence goes on along the minus strand of NC_092159.1, from coordinate 54,495,203 downwards.
TCTCCCTACCAGTTCCCTCCCTCCCTCCATCCTTCCCTCCCACCCTCCCTACCAGTTCCCTCCCTCCCTCCCTCCATCCCTCCCTCCCACCCTCCCCGTACCTTTCTCCCTACCAGTTCCCTCCCTCCCGCCATCCTTCCCTCCCTCCCTGTACCTTTCTCCCTATCAGTTCCCTCCCTCCCTCCCACCCTCCCCGTACCTTTCTCCCTACCAGTTCCCTCCCTCCCTCCATCCTTCCCTCCCTCCCTGTACCTTTCTCCCTACCAGTTCCCTCCCTCCCTCCATCCCACCCTCCCCATACCTTTCTCCCTACCAGTTCCCTCCCTCCCCGTACCTTTCTCCCTACCAGTTCCCTCCCTCCCTCCCTCCATCCTTCCCTCCCTCCCTGTACCTTTCTCCCTACCAGTTCCCTCCCTCCCTCCATCCCTACCTCCCTCCCCGTACCTTTCTCCCTACCAGTTCCCTCCATCCCTCACACCCTCCCCGTACCTTTCTCCCTACCAGTTCCCTCCCTCCCCGCACCTTTCTCCCTACCAGCTCCCTCCCTCCCTCCCGTACCTTTCTCCCTACCAGTTCCCTCCCTCCCTCCCTCCATCCCTACCTCCCTCCCCATACCTTTCTCCCTACCAGTTCCCTCCCACCCACCCCGTACCTTTCTCCCTACCTGTCTCCTCCCTCCCTCCATCCCTCCCTCCCCGTAACTTTCTCCCTACCAGTTCCCTCCCTCCATCCCTCCCTCCCTCCCCGTACCTTTCTCCCTACCTGTTTCCTCCCTCCCTCCCTCCATTCCTCCCTCCCCGTACCTTTCTCCCTACCAGTTCCCTCCCTCCATCCCTCCCTCCCTCCCCGTAACTTTCTCCCTACCAGTTCCCTCCCTCCATCCCTCCCTCCCTCCCCGTACCTTTCTCCCTACCAGTTCCCTCCCTCCCTCCCGTACCTTTCTCCCTACCAGTTCCCTCCCTCCATCCCTACCTCCCTCCCCGTACCTTTCTCCCTACCAGTTCCCTCCCTCCCTGTATCTTTCTCCCTACCAGTTCCCTCCCTCCCTCTCCGTACCTTTCCCCCTACCAGTTCCCTCCCTCCCTCCCTGTATCCTTCTCCCTACCAGTTCCCTCCCTCCCTCCATCCCACCCTCCCTCCCCGTACCTTTCTCCCTACCTGTTTCCTCCCTCCCTCCCTCCCTCCCTCCATCCCTCCCTCCCCGTACCTTTCTCCCTACCAGTTCCCTCCCTCCCTCCCGTACCTTTCTCCCTACCAGTTCCCTCCCTCCCTCCCTCCATCCCTACCTCCCTCCCCGTCCCTCCCGTACCTTTCTCCCTACCAGTTCCCTCCCTCCCTCCCTCCCTGTACCTTTCTCCCTACCAGTTCCCTCCCTCCCGTACCTTTCTCCCTACCAGTTCCCTCCCTCCCTCCCGTACCTTTCTCCCTACCAGTTCCCTTCCTCCCTCCCGTACCTTTCTCCCTACCAGTTCCCTCCCTCCCTCCATCCCTCCCTCCCACACCTTTCTCCCTACCAGTTCCCTCCCTCCCACCCTTCCCGTACCTTTCTCCCTACCAATTCCCTTCCTCCCTACCCGTACCTTTCTCCCTACCAGTTCCCTCCCTCCCGTACCTTTCTCCCTACCAGTTCCCTCCCTCCCTCCCTGTACCTTTCTCCCTACCAGTTCCCTCCCTCCCGTACCTTTCTCCCTACCAGTTCCCTCCCTCCCTCCCTCCATCCCTCCCTCCCTCCCCATACCTTTCTCCCTACCAGTTCACTCCCTCCCTCATCCTCAGCCTTCCAAAAGGTAAGCCTTCCCCCAGACAGTCAGGCAAGACAGACCCTCCCTGCCTCCAGTTCCTCGTCCCCCTCCCCCTCCACCTTCACCCCACGTGCCATGAGACAGTGGGCCCCAATTTCACACCAGTTTCTCAGCCTGCTCAGTCGAGGGTGAGTGAGGGCTAAAGTGGTGAGTTTCTTTAAATGCCCAGATGTAGCTTTGAGCAAACACGTTGGCACTTAAACACCTAATCCGTTTTTCCGCTTTGTGTTTGCTTGTCCTGGTTCTTGGCATGGAGCCTAGACTAGCTGACAGCAGGGGGTTGTGTGTGCGCATGTGTGTGTGTGTGAGCAACATACTGTAGCATTCAGTAAACAACCTGGCAGGTGTGTGGATTTAGTGGTGGTGACGGTGATTTTGGTGGTGGTGGTAATGGTGACGGTGTGGGTGATGGTGGTGGTGGTGATAGTGACGGTGATGGTAATGGTGAAGGTGGTGATAAAGTAAGATAGCAACAGGACAACTGTAGTAATGGGACTTGTTTTTATTTTGAACTAAACCATAGACTGTAACTTTGTTCTCTGAGGAGGGTCATGCCATTAAAATTACACACACGCGCGCACGCACGTGCACAGACACACACACCCCTGAGTACCATCCTAGGCCGTTGCGACCCAGTTATGAATGCTTGCTGCGGGTCAGCCTTTTTAAAAGCACCCTGATTCACATTGACCCAGAATCTGATGGTTATTCTGCACCTGGACTTAAAAATAACAATTTTCCCCTCACCATTCCCTCGCATACAGCCACTGTTCTCCTGCTGACAATGCCATCTCCCCTTAAGCACTGCTACCGGAAGGAAGCCATTTCCAGGGGTTAAATTGAGGGCAGAAAGGTAGTGGACTTCTTTCCACTTTGATTGGAAAGAGTAGAAAACACAAGTAAACCTCCTGTTAAAAGTCCATTCCTTTTGAAGACCATTACCTCATGTCTAGGACACCACATCCATTGTCGAGAGAGGCAGAGGGAAAGGAAGAGGATGTAGTATGAGTGAAGAGGATGTAGTATGAGCTAAGAGGGTAAAGGACGAGTGAAGAGGATGAAGGAAGAAGATGGATGAGGAGGAGAGGAAAGAAAGAAGAAGGAAGGATGCGGGAAGGAGGGGGGAAGAGGGAGATGAAGAGGAATATCGGGAGGATAGGAGGGGGGGAGAAGAAGGATTATATTTTTTACATCTTTATTTAACTAGGCAAGTCAGTTAAGAACAAATTCTTATTTACAATGACGGCCTACCCCGGCCAAACCTGGACGACGCTGGGCCAATTGTGTGCCGCCCTATGGGACTCCCAATCACGGCCGGTTATGATACAGCCTGGAGAAGGGTGTAGAGGAAACAGAGGAAGATGAATAGGGAGGATAGAGAAAGAAGCGGATGAGGTCTAATGGAGGAATGAAAACCGAAACTGACAGGCGAGACCACCTCCTAATTGCCTACCTAACTGGAATGAAGTTCCCTTATTAACCACAAGGTCAATGATACGGCCCCAAATATTATCCCCAGAATCTCACATATCAGCAGCATGTGAGTCTTCACAGCCTATGTACAGTATATGTGTTGAGTGCTGTTGTATTGGCAAAGAGTATCTCTCTCAGTGGTTGGCAACACAAAGCAAGGGTGCCTCTAGAGCAGGGCTATTCATCACTTACCTTACAAGAACCGGAGCCTGCTGGTTTTCTGTTCTACCTGATAAGTAATTGCACACACCTGGTTTACCAGGTCTAAATCAGTCCCTGATTGGAGAGCAACAATAAAAAAACACAGCGGAACTGGCTTCCAGGTTCAGAGGTGAGTTTGAGGGCTCTATAGCCTGATGAAACTGCCTTTCTTTACCTTCTCTACTTTAAACAGTTGTGTATGTTTAGTCATTCTCCTAGTTCCAGTCCCAGGAGAGGTATACATTTAGCCTGATCCCATACCTGTTTGTGCTCCTGTACCACAGTGGCCACAATAGTTGGCTTTACAGCACCAACAGGTCTGAGACCAGGCTAACATTCAGCTGTGTGTACAGTATGATATCTATCTGGCTTAAAGAGAGAACGTTCAGCTGCTTGTAAAATATGATACCTATCTGGGTTAAAGAGACAACGTTCAGCTGCTTGTAAAATATGATATATATCTGGGTTAAAGAGACAACATTCAGCTGTGTGTACAATATGATATCTAGCTGGATTAAATAGACAACATTCAGCTGCTTGACAATATGATATCTATCTGGGTTAAAGAGACAACATTCAGCTGCTTGTACAATATGATATCTATCTGGGTTAAAGAGACAACATTCAGCTGCTTGTACAATATGATATCTAGCTGGGTTAAAGAGACAACATTCAGCTGTGTGTACAATATGATATCTAGCTGGGTTAAAGAGACAACATTTAACTGCTTGTACAATATGATATCTAGCTGGTTAAAGAGACAACATTTAACTGCTTGTACAATATGATATCTATCTGGGTTAAAGAGACAACATTCAGCTGTGTGTACAATATGATATCTAGCTGGTTAAAGAGACAACATTCAGCTGCTTGTACAATATGATATCTAGTTGGGTTAAAGAGACAACATTCAGCTGTGTGTACAATATGATATCTAGCTGGGTTAAAGAGACAACATTCAGCTGTGTGTACAATATGATATCTAGCTAGGTTAAAGAGACAACATTCAGCTGTGTGTACAATATGATATCTAGCTGGGTTAAAGAGACAACATTTAACTGCTTGTACAATATGATATCTAGCTGGTTAAAGAGACAACATTTAACTGCTTGTACAATATGATATCTATCTGGGTTAAAGAGACAACATTCAGCTGTGTGTACAATATGATATCTAGCTGGTTAAAGAGACAACATTCAGCTGCTTGTACAATATGATATCTATCTGGGTTAAAGAGACAACATTCAGCTGTGTGTACAATATGATATCTAGCTGGGTTAAAGAGACAACATTCAGCTGCTTGTACAATATGATATCTAGCTGGATTAAAGTGATACATGCAGTCTCCTGGATAGAAGCAGTGGTTCTGCCAAGATACAGCAAGACAAAGCAGAACCACAGTATATCCTCCGTTTAAGTGTCAGACCTAGTATCGCTTACCACAAGTCTTCTCTTCCGGCCTGCATTGACACAGGCACATATACAGTACAATCACCTCTCTGATGGAAATAGGCTAGCCAAATGGAGCTGATATTCAGGCATGAAAGCTTGGGCATGCTCTAACCTCCCCATCCTCTCCACTGCCCCCCTCCCCCTTCCTGTCCCATTCGAAGGGCCTTTACTTGAAAAAACACAACAGAGCAGCCTGTTGCTAAGCTACGTCTTTAGTTATTTTCCATCCTGGGGAACAAACATGGAAGCAGAGGATAGGGGAAAGGGAGGGAGCAAGAGAGGGAGATAGGTAGAGGGGAAGAGGAGGGAAGAAGAGTAGAGGGGATAGAGGGAGAGAGGAAGAGGGGTCTCCTTGGTCTATACATGCAAACCGCTCCATCACTGTGTCCAGGGAAACAGACCATACCTCTCCATCACTCTGTCCAGGGAAACAGACCATACCTCTCCATCACTCTGTCCAGGGAAACAGACCATACCTCTCTATCACTCTGTCCAGGGAAACAGACCATACCTCTCCATCCCTCTGTCCAGGGAAACAGACCATACCTCTCCATCACTCTGTCCAGGGAAACAGACCATACCGCTCCATCACTCTGTCCATGGAAACAGACCATACCGCTCCATCACTCTGTCCAGGGAAACAGACCATACCTCTCCATCACTCTGTCCAGGGAAACAGACCATACCTCTCCATCACTCTGTCCAGGGAAACAGACAATACCTCTCCATCACTCTGTCCAGGGAAACAGACCATACCGCTACATCACTCTGTCCAGGGAAACAGACCATACCTCTCCATCACTCTGTCCAGGGAAACAGACAATACCTCTCCATCACTCTGTCCAGGGAAACAGACCATACCTCTCCATCACTCTGCCCAAGGAAACAGACCATACCTCTCCATCACTCTGTCCAGGGAAACAGACCATACCTCTCCATCACTCTGTCCAGGGAAACAGACCATACCTCTACATCACTCTGTCCAGGGAAACAGACCATACCTCTACATCACTCTGTCCAGGGAAACAGACCATACCTCTCCATCACTCTGTCCAAGGAAACAGACAATACCTCTCCATCACTCTGTCCAGGGAAACAGACAATACCTCTCCATCACTCTGTCCAGGGAAACAGACCATACCTCTCCATCACTCTGTCCAGGGAAACAGACAATACCTCTCCATCACTCTGTCCAGGGAAACAGACCATACCTCTCCATCACTCTGTGCAGGGAGATAGGAAACAGACCATACCTCTCCATCACCGTACAGGGAGATAGGAAACAGACCATACCTCTCCATCACTTTGTGCAGGGAGATAGGACACAGACCATACCTCTCCATCACTCTGTCCAGGGAGATAGGAAACAGACCATACCTCTCCATCACTCTGTCCAGGGAGATAGGAAACAGACCATACCTCTCCATCACACAGTCCAGGGAGATAGGAAACAGACCATACCTCTCCATCACTTTGTGCAGGGAGATATATACAGGTATGCTTTTTTTAAAATATAATTTTCTTAGATTAAGAGAATTTAGACATATTTAATCAGAGTGATTCAAATCTAAGATTATACATGGTTGTTTCTCTGGAGCAAAACATGAGAATGACAAAGTAATCAAAGTAACATGAGTATGACCAAATAATAAAAAAATGTTGGCTATGCGAATTAGAGGTGATAAAGAAGAGATCTCAAATTGGATTTCAATTTTCTATGGGTTTAATAAAAATAATGATTTATTTAATTTTCAGAAAATAATCTCAGTGCATAAAAATCCAAACAGAAAACAACACATTTAAATTGAGATAGTAGAGATGGAGATTGAATGTCTATATTTGGTTTGTGATGAAAGGCTGTGAGTTGAGGCAGTTTGGATTGGAAATGCAGTGTACCTTCAGGGGAGGGGACATCGATGGTCCAGCCAGAGAGAAACAAAGACAATCTGACAAACAGACCTGTAGCGCTTCATCAGAGCACCACATCTGCTTCTCCGACGGCCAGGTCCTCCATAGGACCCGCTCCTCTGTAGGTACTGGTCCTCCATAGGACCCAATCCTCCGTAGGTACTGGTCCTCCATAGGACCCGCTCCTCCGTAGGTACTGGTCCTCCATAGGACCCGCTCCTCTGTAGGTACTGGTCCTCCATAGGACCCGCTCCTCTGTAGGTACTGGTCCTCCATAGGACCCGCTCCTCTGTAGGTACTGGTCCTCCATAGGACCCGCTCCTCTGTAGGTACTGGTCCTCCATAGGACCCGCTCCTCTGTAGGTACTGGTCCTCCATAGGACCCGCTCCCCTGTAGGTACTGGTCCTCCATAGGACCCGCTCCCCTGTAGGTACTGGTCCTCCATAGGACCCGCTCCTCTGTAGGTACTGGTCCTCCATAGGACCCGCTCCTCTGTAGGTACTGGTCCTCCATAGGACCCGCTCCTCTGTAGGTACTGGTCTTCCATAGGACCCGCTCCTCTGTAGGTACTGGCCTTCCATAGGACCTGCTCCTCTGTAGGTACTGTTCCTCCATAGGACCTGCTCCTCTGTAGGTACTGGTCCTCCATAGGACCCGCTCCCCTGTAGGTACTGGTCCTCCATAGGACCCGCTCCTCTGTAGGTACTGGTCCTCCATAGGACCCGCTCCTCTGTAGGTACTGGTCCTCCATAGGACCCAATCCTCTGTAGGTACTGGTCCTCCATAGGACCCGCTCCCCTGTAGGTACTGGTCCTCCATAGGACCCGCTCCTCTGTAGGTACTGGTCCTCCATAGGACCCGCTCCTCTGTAGGTACTGGTCCTCCATAGGACCCGCTCCTCTGTAGGTACTGGTCCTCCATAGGACCCAATCCTCCGTAGGTACTGGTCCTCCATAGGACCCGCTCCTCTGTAGGTACTGGTCTTACATTGCCAAACATATAGCACCCACCTTGGGTGATGCCACGGCTGCTGAAAAGCGCACGAAAGTCACCACATCTTGGCAGCAGTTAAACTTTTACTGCAGTGGGCTAAATCAGAGTCACACAGAGTGTTTCTTGGTAATCTTAAATAAATCTACTTTGAAACAAAAGTAAAAACCTCACACACATGGTTATGGACTTAAAAAACGTTTGACACAGAAACACGGGATTTTAGGCAAAGTTTTTGAAGTAATGTTTATAAATGATGAAATGATCCAAACTATTCTGCCATCTCTGGACACAGCATGCTGTACCTGTTGTTATTCTTCCTGACAGATGAAACCATAAAGCCATGGCTGCATTATTTAAATCCAAACAGCCATCTCTGGACACAGCATGCTGTACTTGTTGTTATTCTTCCTGACAGATGAAACCATAAAGCCATGGCTGCATTATTTAAATCCAAACAGCCATCTCTGGACACAGCATGCTGTACCTGTTGTTATTCTTCCTGACAGATGAAACCATAAAGCCATGGCTGCATTATTTAAATCCAAACTGCCATCTCTGGACACAGCATGCTGTACTTGTTGTTATTCTTCCTGACAGATGAAACCATAAAGCCATGGCTGCATTATTTAAATCCAAACTGCCATCTCTGGACACAGCATGCTGTACTTGTTGTTATTCTTCCTGACAGATGAAACCATAAAGCCATGGCTGCATTATTTAAATCCAAACAGCCATCTCTGGACACAGCATGCTGTACCTGTTGTTATTCTTCCTGACAGATGAAACCATAAAGCCATGGCTGCATTATTTAAATCCAAACTGCCATCTCTGGACACAGCATGCTGTACTTGTTGTTATTCTTCCTGACAGATGAAACCATAAAGCCATGGCTGCATTATTTAAATCCAAACTGCCATCTCTGGACACAGCATGCTGTACTTGTTGTTATTCTTCCTGACAGATGAAACCATAAAGCCATGGCTGCATTATTTAAATCCAAACAGCCATCTCTGGACACAGCATGCTGTACCTGTTGTTATTCTTCCTGACAGATGAAACCATAAAGCCATGGCTGCATTATTTAAATCCAAACAGCCATCTCTGGACACAGCATGCTGTACCTGTTGTTATTCTTCCTGACAGATGAAACCATAAAGCCATGGCTGCATTATTTAAATCCAAACAGCCAGCTAGCTATAAGCCAAAAATATAGACTTTTCATCCCAATTCTTCAACTCTGAGAGTCAAGACCACGAGATGTATGTGATCAACCCCCAGAGGAGTCAAACCCTCCAAATGGATTTTAATAATGACACAAAAAACACAAAAAATTAAAAAATGAATTACAACATTTACAGAGCTCTCTGCCTAGAAGACCTCACGGTGCGACGGCAACCACGGAAGTGGTCTTTGAAAAAATAAAATGGCTGCCAGGCTCATTGGTAGTGCTGGAGCATTGGGAGGCTGATTACAACCCAGAGCCACCATGCACCTGCACCCACTTCAATAAATGTTTTCATCTGTTTCCCTCCGCAGCCAAGAACTGCTCCTACTTCAAACACTTCACTAAGGAAGAAGAGGCCAAAGGGTTCCAAGCCAAAACTCAGAAAGGTGAGTTCTCTCTCCTTCGTTACAGGCTTCCGGTGAATGAGCCACAGTGCAACATTTTTTTTAAAATACATTCGGTCAGATTCACCACTGTGGCGATTTTAAGCAATTTACAACTTGAGTTTTGAGTTGTAAATTGAGTAATACATGAGTACAATTCCCTCAAATATGGTGCATTTCCTTAAATATCAGAACTGTTAATCCTTGTTTTCAAGCAATGAGGGGCCTATGATGTTGAGGGGGAGGCATGGTGAATAGGAATGAGATGTATACTATGTGTCTATGGGACTGCTCATTGGGCTCACAGCATGACAATAAAACACATTCAGTCAAAACACAGACATGAATGGTACCCTCTGTGATTGGTGAACACTTTCTCTCTCCCTTTCCCACACACACACACACACACACACACACACACACACACACACACACACACACACACACACACACACACACACACACACACACACACACACACACACACACACACACACACACACACACACGCCTGCTATTAGTTATTATCCCCGCGTCAGGGGAAAAAACGAGATCTTTCCGCATCTCACATTGCTCTCCTCAAAACAGATGCTATTCTAGGAGACTACTGCAGAACCCTTACAAATATACATTGTTGTGTGCAGAGTATGCTATAAGCATGACAACACTCATTAAGACAGACAGGTAGAAAGCTAGCATGGCTTGCCATCAGCAGGATTTACTGGTTGAAGGTGAAGTAACTTTTGAGTGTAATGGAGTTGACTGGTGACATTAGTACAGGAGCTGGAACCCAGTTCTAATGAAACATGTTTTAACTATGTGTGTCCTTATTGTAATGAACACGATGGGAGACAGAGAGCTGGTTTCAAGCGCAGGGCACAGCAGGTGTTTATTGTGAAGGACCACAGGAGTAGGCAGGTAGCTGGGTCCAGGGGCATGCAGAAGGTCATACACAGGGGGTCCATAAAGGCAAAAGTACTGGCAGGGAAAGGCAAAAGGCTCCGTTTAGTGAGGCAGGCAACACTATCATACACAGGAGGAGTACATTACGGGGAAACCAGAGCGCCATATAACAAACAATACCTCACAATGATTGGGTGCAAATAACTGAACTAAATAGTGTGTGATAATGACATACAGGTGTGTGAACAGATGATCAGAATTCAGGTGATTGGAATCTGGAGAGTGAGCTGCGTTCAGGGGATCTATGTGCTTGAGAGTGTGAGCTGGAAAGTGGGCTGGAAAATTAGTTGCATTCAGGGGATCTATGTGTTTGAGAGTGTGAGTTGGAAGCAGACGTTACACTTATTGGTTGAAATCAGGATTCTGCACTGCTTTTAACGGAGGAAAGGTTGCTTCCGTCCCCTCTCATCCCTGCTTGCGTGAATTTAGTTGAAAACGTCACTTTGCCCTGTGGACCTATTGGCTGTGCCTATGTCCCAAATGTCTCTTTACGGACTCTAGTCAAAAGTAGTGCACGACTGTATATAAGGAAGAGGGTGCCATTTGGGACGCATCCATAAGAATCCCTAGCAGATCGGTATCACAGGCCGAGGCAGCCCACCGTAACGTCTGAGGTTATGCATGTAGACACAGATTGTATGTCTCCCTCTGTGTCTCTCCACAGCCAAGCCATGACAAAAGTAGCTACTTGAGTGGAACGATAACGCTTATTTCACACTCCATGCTCTCCTGCTGCTCAGTCAGGGCGTTACGACGGGAAAGTGAGCCCTGGCTTATCGTAATCTGTACAATGGGCCTGGAGGATTGGAGGGGGGTTAGAGAGGAGAGTCGAATGAGTCACCTGGAGACAAGTCTTCTTTCTTCATCACTCCTCTCCTAGAAGCAGTGCTAATAGACGGTTTTAGTGTATTGTAGCATGGTTAAACCAGACTGAATGCTGAGCTCAGTGAAACAGTGGGGATCACACCATTCAGTCTGCTGGTTCAAGCAGGCTAACTATATAGTCAGTGATGGTTAACGAAGACACTGTTCAAGAGGGCTCTCTGCTGTATTCTCTTCATGCTGATTAAGGTTCATTGGAGGGGCATGGGTTAGTGGCAGTTCCAATGCCTTAGAATGGGAGATGGGTTACAGTAAGAACTGAATGATTTTCGGTTGGAAATCAAGATGGAAAGAAACAGATTGAGGGCCCCAGATCCTCCGAAATGCTTGACTTGAGGATCCTTCTTTCTAGCATAACAATAGACAACATTACAATACACAACATTACAATACACAACATTACAATACACAACATAACAATACACAACATTACAATACACAACATTACAATACACAACATAACAATACACAACATTACAATACAAAACCTCAAAGTTGACTCATTAGCACTGTCATAAACAATGTTAAACTGGCCATGGCCATGTAAGGCACACCGTAGCAAAACGTTTTGCAACAGAAAAATGGGAATATGTGTTCTTTTTGGACAAGTTGAGGTAGTATCTCCCCATTCCAGAACATTTTCTCTCCACTGAAAAAAATCCAGGTTCTCTCTCTCTCTCTCTCTCTCAGAGTACAACCTCTCAGCAGCGGCCATTGCTGTGTTCAGCCTGGCCTTCATGACCCTGGGGTCGCTGTGTGTCGTGTGCTCCTTCGGGAAGGGGAGGGACTACCTGCTGAGGCCTGCTGGGATGTTCTTTGCCTTCGCAGGTCAGACACATCTACTTTGACTGAGATTTCACGTCATACATCAGGCATGACTTCAAAGAACATTGTACATGTTTCTGCCTGTCCATCCAGGTTCATCAGTTATTTGTTCATTTGTTCGTTAGTTTGTCCTTTCCGTCTCTCCATCCGTCCATCCGTCTGTCCATCCATCCATCCTCACCTGTACCCCTTCTCCCTCTAGGTCTCTGCATCATCATCTCTGTTGAGGTGATGCGGAACTCCACCAAGCGGATGATTGACAGCGAGGAGACCGTCTGGGAACAGTACTACTACTCCTGGTCGTTTGAATGTGCCTGCACCTCCTTCGTCCTCCTGGTCTTCAGTGGTCTCAGCCTGTTGATCCTCTCCATGCCCCAGATGCCACGCAACCCCTGGGAGACCTGTATGGACGCAGAGCCAGACTCCATGGAGCCCTTAGACTAGTAGTAGTAGATCAGATTAGACCTGCCCAGATCAACCCCTGGGAGACCTGTATGGACACAGAGCCAGAGTCCATGGAGCCCTTAGACTAGTAGTAGACTCCATTAGAACAGACCAGACTAGTCTAGACCAGGGGAATCTTCAACAAAGGCTGCCAAAACCATGCATGTTTTTATAGAATCCAACTGAAGATAAACTAAATTGAGGCTGGTGGTGGGGGCAACAGAGTTAAGGATACAGATAAATGAGAGTGGGGCACCCCGCCTAAGTAATAGTAGAAGGGGAAACACTGCACTACACTGCTTGGTTTTAAGTGTACAGATAAAGATGTAAGGCAGGATCTCTGAGCAGTCCTCGAGGGCCACAGATTTTCCTTTCTTTGGTCCTTAACTGATACATTTCTGTCATTGATTGCAGAGAGTGTCCGCTCTCCTGGTCCATATCATCCGTTACTAAGCAACAGACACTGTGGCACTTGAGGACTGCCCTGATATAGGTTGCGTTAGTAAATTCACCATGGCAACTTACTTCGAAATTCAGAACACTCTGGTTGGAGAGTGCCAGAGCGCAGAATCATTTATGAATTTACGAACTGCCTAAACTCAGTTGTTATGACAGATTTAAGTAAACATTGGCTAAAAAACTGAATTAAATTGTTGCCAGTAACACAGTTACAGTCACTAACCCTCTTGATAACATGGAAACACTCTAGCACTAATAGCAGCTCTGCAAGGGTGAGTAACATGTTCAGAGTGAAGTGTTCTCTCATTTGTGTCTGGAAGTAGCTAGCAAGCAAGCTAAGCAAGTTTAGCCAGTTGGCTTGGGAGCTTGAAGGCCGATGTAAAGTCAGAATGCTCAGATCAACCCTACACCTCGGCCAGAGTGTCCAGTGTGCATTCTGAACGCTCCGAGATCGAAACACTCTGAAGTTATGAACGGACAATCTGACAACACTCTGAATTTACAAACACTCAAAGCACACTCCGAGTGCACTCTGACACTCTAAAGTGAATTTACGAACGCACCTATAATGTACAGTATTAAAATGTGGCTTTTGCTATAAAATGACCACAGAGACAGAAAGAGCTAAAGAACATGGCAACATAGTGAGCTGCTACTCTGTGTAATTTAATATAGTTTGAGCTGTCTTGTACACGTCTAATATACATTTCCGCTCTAGCGTTCTACATTTTTGTAATGAAATAAGTTAATGCTTCAATGAACGTTGCATTGTAAATGTTCACCCCTCCAGGCAGCTACAAACAATGTGTATTTATTTAACATGTATCAATGGATTAAACCATATTGAAGCTCCAGTGCAATGCCAGTACACAGATCTACTGTATTAGTTAGGGAGCTACACTGCTGCTTGTTGTTTACAGAGGAAACCTAGAATGTACAGCGTGTATACAGTACTTGTATGTTTTAAACATGGGCCTATGAAGATGATAGATATTGTGTTGTTTTGTGTTCAATAGTAGCTTCATCAAACAATCCATTCCAATCTAGCTTGAACACAAAACATTCAAACCCACCACAGTGATTATTGGACAGATACATTGTCTTCACTGAATGGCAATATCTCCCATTATGTACCTCTCCTCATATTGTATTCTCTCTCTCTCTCTCTCTCTCCCTCTCTACTGTCTAATTATCTATCTATCCCCCCTCTCTTCCCATCTGTTTCACTTAAAGTTCCAAAGCAAAAGATGAAGTGTGAGAATGTTTCAAGGGGGTTGTGATAAATTATTTTCTTTCTATTGACACAGGACAGTTGTTGCATAATGAATTATCTTCAAAGTATTATAGCCAGCTGAACAAGTTAAATTGTAGTGATTTTCAGTCAACAAGCGACAGGCATGTTCTGTTTATGGGGAACACTGTTGTATAGGTACTGATATCAATACCTACAAAGCAGTAATGTTCTGTGCTGACAGATTCAAGTACATCTAAACACAAACACCCCTTGTTCTCACTCATCTAAGCACCGAACCCATCGTTTTGTGCTAGGTTCTCTGACAGGTACAGTATAATATATATTTTCTACAAGGCCTAACTATTGCTGTTTTGCTGTGAGCACATGGTCATAGAGTTATTAAAGAGGCAATCTGGAGTTCAAACCACAACAAAGGGATGAGACTCGAGATACAATATGTGACTATTCTCAATGTGTAGACAGAGCTATGGATGCAAGGACTGGCCATCCTTTAGATCAATGATAGTTTTGACCATGTTTTGAGGATATACAGTGTTTGTTTACAATTACATTGTGGAGTAAAAAAAAAGCTTATATTTTGGGTTCTGATGTGGTATGACAGTTGAACCAAGCTAATGAGGCATTTCAATGGGAATTAATCAAAATAATAACGGATGTCACTATGGCAGATTGGCCCTTTAAGCAGAGATATATGACATAGATAGACCTTTTATTCCCTTCCCTCAGCCAGAAACCCCACAGCTTCATCTCTAACCCACCATGACACGCTTTCACTTCTATTTCATTCAGAAAGCTGTTCTAAATTGAGAGACAAATGTTCTCTAAATGCTCCGTAGACAAGGCGTCTTGGAGGTCATGGCTTCTGTGAGAAGAAGCCGTAATGGATGCAGAACACTGATCGACATCCCAAATGGCACCCTATTCCCTATATAGTGCACTACGTTTGTCCAGAGCCCAATTGGGGCCATTTGGGAAACAGCACACTGAGCTCACAAATCATTTCTAGCTCTGCTCCCCTCAGAGCTAATGTTCACCGGCAGACAGACAGCCAGCTTAAAGTAGTAGGCTGTGTCTCTGTCTGCCTGCAGTGGACCCAGGCAGCAGAACACGCCGCTCTACTTTTAACCCTCTAGCTGCTGTAGCACCCTATTCCCTTTATAGTGCATTCAATTTGACCAGGGTCCATGGCCAAAAGTAGTCCACTATATAGGGAATAGAGTGCAATTTGGTACGCAGCCTCAGTCTGCAGTGAACCCAGGCAGCAGCACGCATGTCTCTGTACCTTTACAACTAAAAGGGTTCTTTGTTTGTCCCCATAGATAACACTTTTTGGTTCAAGGTAGAACCCTTTGGAGTGAAAGAGGTTTTACTAAGAACTTGTCAGTGGTGAAAATGTTCCACATAGAACCTTAGTGGAAAGATATTAGTGGAAGGGTTCCACTTGGAACCAAAAATAGTTATTTTCAAAGAGTTCTCCTATGGGGACAACGGATTAACCTTTTCTGGTTCTAGGTAGCACCTTATTTTCTTAAAGTGTACCCTGTCAGCCTCCAACACATCATCCCTGTCATACACTCAAGTGTTTGTTTTTTCTAAAAGAATGATAAAACCAAGCTTCAGTTCTTTAGGTGTTTATGATCAAACTCCCCCACTTGATTACAACTTAATAAAATAGAGCTTTATAAATGATTAGTGTCATGTGGATTCATTGATGAATGATTAATGTACTCATAAACACCACAGTACAAATGCATTAAATACACAGAACCACGTAATCACTTTATTTGTATTTTCCCATGGATAGAGAATACGTACCTGTTCCCCATCACAACAGAGAGTACGTATCTGTTCCCCATCACAACAGAGAGTACGTACCCGTTCCCCATCACAACAGAGAGTACGTACCCGTTCCCCATCACAACAGAGAGTACGTACCCGTTCCCCATCACAACAGAGAGTACGTACCCGTTCCCCATCACAACAGAGAGTACGTATCTGTTCCCCATCACAACAGAGAGTACATACCCGTTCCCCATCACAACAGAGAGTACGTACCCGTTCCCCATCACAACAGAGAGTACATACCGGTTCCCCATCACAACAGAGAGTACGTACCCGTTCCCCATCACAACAGAGAGTACGTACCCGTTCCCCATCACAACAGAGACCGACTGGGACCAGACACTGGGACCAGCCCACTGAGCTACAGATGAACCAGTGTAGACCAGCCCACTGAGCTACAGATGGACCAGTGTAGACCAGCCTACTGAGCTACAGATGAACCAGTGTAGACCAGCCCACTGAGCTACAGATGAACCAGTGTAGACCAGCCCACTGAGCTACAGATGAACCAGTGTAGACCAGCCCACTGAGCTACAGATTAACCCATGTAGACCAGCCAACTGAGCTACAGATGAACCAGTGTAGACCAGCCCACTGAGCTACAGATTAACCCATGTAGACCAGCCCAAAGAGCTACAGATGAACCAGTGTAGACCAGCCCACTGAACTACAGATGAACCCGTGTAGACCAGCCCACTGAGCTTTCTTTTTGTTGTTGTTGAATTCTGCCCCTTTTTCTCCCCAATTTCGTGGTATCCAGTTGTTTAGTAGCTACTATCTTTTCTCATCGCTACAAGTCACGTACGGGCTTGGGAGAGACGAAGGTTGAAAGTCATGCGTCCTCCGATACACAACCCAACCAAGCCGCACTGCTTCTTAACACAGCGCCATCCAACCCGGAAGCCAGCCGCACCAATGTGTTGGAGGAAACGCCGTGCACCTGGCAACCTTGGTTAGCGCGCACTGTGCCCGGCCCGCCACCGGTGTCGCTGGTGCGCGATGAGACAAGGATTTCCCTACCGGCCAAACCCTCCCTAACCTGGACGACGCTAGGCCAATTGTGCGTCGCCCCACGGACCTCCCGGTCGTGGCCGGTTACGACAGAGCCTGCCGAGCTGCCCTTTCTGCATCACAGTGAGCTTCTCAGTAAAATCAGAAGGCCATGTCAGGTAACACACAACTAACTGGCTGAGAGAGACATCAGTGATCTGTAACAGAGATAGACATGATATAAACTTGTAAAGAGGTTTGGGAGAAGTGGATTCACAGAAAACCAATTGCCATGAGTGTGATAAGTACTCTGCAGGTCTTTTGTAGGTATCAACTGACATGGTTTTGACAGATCCAAAATTGACACCAGAGCAGTTTGAAGTCTTTAGTGGAAAGACTAGCTTTGACAGAGACTGACTGAGGAGATATGAGAACCTGAACAAGAGATACACATTCGGAGGGACACACGGACGCGCACGCACACACACACACACACACACACACACACACAGACACACACACACACACACACAGACACAGACACAGAAAGACACACACACACACAGACACACACACAGACACACACACACACACACACACACACACACACACACACACACACACACACAATACTAGACTTCAGATCTCTTGATGGAATTAGAGAACAATCAGACAAGATCTGATGTACTGTATTTTTCAAATATTTAGACGTTGGTCCCAAAAATATTTCTGGTGATTCATTGAAACCATGAAGTTGTATTTCATATCACATCTCCATTAGAATGACACAGTCACATTGAAACCATCAAGTTGTATTTCATATCACATCTCCATTAGAATGACACAGTCACATTGAAACCATCAAGTTGTATTTCATATCACATCTCCATTAGAATGACACAGTCACATTGAAACCATCAAGTTGTATTTCATATCACATCTCCATTAGAATGACACAGTCACATTGAAACCATCAAGTTGTATTTCATATCACATCTCCATTAGAATGACACAGTCACATTGAAACCATCAAGTTGTATTTCATATCACATCTCCATTAGAATGACACAGTCACATTGAAACCATCAAGTTGTATTTCATATCACATCTCCATTAGAATGACACAGTCACATTGAAACCATCAAGTTGTATTTCATATCACATCTCCATTAGAATGACACAGTCACATTGAAACCATCAAGTTGTATTTCATATCACATCTCCATTAGAATGACACAGTCACATTGAAACCATCAAGTTGTATTTCATATCACATCTCCATTAGAATGACACAGTCACATTGAAACCATCAAGTTGTATTTCATATCACATCTCCATTAGAATGACACAGTCACATTGAAACCATCAAGTTGTATTTCATATCACATCTCCATTAGAATGACAAACAGTCACATTGAAACCATCAAGCAACCTAAAGCTCAAGGTCATTGGCCACAGATAAAATTACGTCAAATCACGTTATCTGTACAATAGCTTTGATTGGACTGATCATGTCAACATCATATTTTCAAAAACTTAGCTGGCAGTCATCATGAATCACGTCGACAATCTACTGGCAAATCCTTTTCAATCCTCATCATATAAAGAGAAATTATAGCTAAAACGTACCGGTGCTCATCGGCCATTGGATGGAAACAGGTAAATTCAACAATGAGTGGTTTGGAAGGAATCAGTGGCTAACTACAGGCATGGATGTGTGGTCCCAAGTCTGGATTTAAGGGTCTTTTTTTCAAGCTTAAAATTATAAACATTCAACATTGGCCATGCCGTCAATCCAGCATGATTTCTGCTGCACTCAAAACAACTGTTAACTCGGAACTGGGAAAACTGACTTCAGTGAGTTCAAGACAACTGGGAACTCAGGGAAAAAACGAGCTCCGACTAGGAAATCGGTTTTGAACTGTCATCCAACTCAGATTTGTATGTCGGGACCTCGGGCCCCTTTCTAGAGCTACGACCTAAAGATAAATGAATCATCATGATTCAACCTTGTTATTTTGAAAGTTCCCAGTTGTCTTGAAAGCACCATAAATCCAGGGAATGCCAGACGTTGTTCAAGTGAGCACAGCACAAGAAGGTGAGTCCATAAATGTCTTGTATAAATGTAATATGCCGGGGAGATATGTACAATAACTCAAGTACGCCTAATTGATCATCTGTAGATTTTAGCAGTTGCACGCTGACCGTACAGGCTGGTGAGAAGAGGTCGTCCATGTCAGTCAAACAGTATCTTAGTTTTCTTTTAGAGTTTGGTTCTCCATTCTTTCCGTGTTTACTCTCCACCATGTTTTAGTTTTGACTGCGTTGGTGGTGTTTTTCTATAACATTCTATAGCCTTACAAGTTGTTGAGTTATTATCCAGTTTGGATGTTGTTGCCCACGAGGGAGCAGATCAACATAAAAGTACTATTATTTGGTCAGTTTTAGGGACATGTAGAGACATAAGCTTTTTCACAAGACTTTCTGCACCGCCATCTTCAGTCCATAACATCTCTCCCCAACACACAGTATTGGTCAGTGGTGATTTGCGCTAAATTGGAGCGGGTTCCAGTAATGAGGTAGTGCTCTTGTTTTGATTGGTAGAGGACTATGACTCGCAGGAAGTCAAATTTGTATCCTCTCCACTGACCTCAGCTCCTCTCCTTCTGGCCCTCGGCCTTTTCTCTCTCTCTCTCTCTCTCTCTCTCTCTCTCTCTCTCTCTCTCTCTCTCTCTGTCTCTGTCTCTCTCTCTCTCTGTCTCTCTCTCTCTCTCTCTCTCTCTCTCTCTCTCTCTCTCTCTCTCTCTCTCTCTCTCTCTCTCTCTCTCTCTCTCTCTCTCTCTCTCTCTCTCTCTCTCTCTCTCTCTCTCTCTCTCTCTCTCTAGCTGTTTTTACTCTAGTTCTCTGTTTTCCACCCCTGTCTCTCTCTGTTTCGTTCCCTCTTTCTTACTCTCACTATCTCTCAGTTCAATTCAAGGGCTTTATTGGCATGGGAAACATATGTTAACATTGGCAAAGCAAGTGAAGTAGATAATAAACGAAAGTGAAATAAACAATACAAATGTAGTAAGCATTACACTCACAGAAGTTCCAAAAGAATAAAGACATTTAAAATGTCATATTATGTATATATACAGTGTTGTAACGATGTGCAAATTGTTAAAGTACAAAATGGAAAAAAAATAAACATACATTTATTTACAATGGTGTTTGTCCTTCACTGGTTGCCCTTTTCTTGTGGCAACAGGACACAAATCTTGCTGCTGTGATGGCACACTGTGGTATTTCACCCAGTAGATATGGGAGTTTATTAAAATTGGGTTTGTTTTCGAATTCCTTGTGTATCTGTGTAATCTGAGGGAAATACGTGTCTCTAATACGATCATACAATTGGCAGGAGGTTAGGAAGTGCAGCTCAGTTCCCACTTAATTTTGTGGGCAGTGTGCACATAGCCTGTCTTCTCTTGAGAGCCAGGTTTGCCTATGGTGGCCTTTGTCAATACCAATGCTCTGTCTCACTGTCTTTCTCTCATTATCTTCAGTACACCAACTCTCTCTCCCTCTTGCTGTCCCTCTCTCATTGTTCTTTCTCTGTATCTCTGTATTTCTCCATTTTCTCTGACTATCTCTTTGTTTCAGTGTCATCATTCTCCCTCTCAATCTCTCTCCCTTGGGCCTGAGTGAGACTGAACAAACACTTTGTTTCAATTTTTCTCTCTATCTCTCTCTGACTGACAGTGAACCATGGCTTTGTCTCCACCCTCTCTATCTCTCTCTCTGACTGACAGTGAACCATAGAGAGGGTGGAGACAAAGCTATCTCTCTCTCTGACTGACAGTGAACCATGGCTTTGTCTCCACCCTCTCTATCTTTATACACACATACACATGGATTTTGTATTGTAGATATGTGATAGTAGAGTAGTGGCCTGATGGAACACACTTAATGTGTTATGAAAAGTGTTATGAAATGTAATGTCATGTAATATTTTACATTTTATATAATTGCCTTGTTGCTGGACCCCAGGAAGAGTAGCTTTTGCCTTGGCAACAGCTAATGGGGATCCTTAATAAATACAAATATAAATGGTTATCAGGAGAGACAAATGGCCCAATTCATACACTTATCAAGAGAGCATTCCTGGTCATCCCTATTGTCTCTGATCTGGCAGACTCACTAAACCAGTGTTGGAGTGTGCCCCTGGATATCCGAACATTTTAAAAACAAGAAAATGGTGCCATCTGCTTTGATTAATGTAAGGAATTTGAAATGATTTATTCTTGTACCTTTGATACTTAAGTATATTTTAGCAATTACATTTACTTTTGATACTCAGGTATATTTAAAACCAAATACTTTTAGACTTTTACTCAAGTAGTATTTTACTGGGTAACTTTCACTTATACTTGAGTCATTTTCTATTAAGGTATCTTTACTTTTACTCAAGTATGACAATTGGGAACTTTTTCCAACACTGGAAGTACCTTATTGGTACGTATGGTCAAAAATAAATAAGAGTAGCTTCTTAGCTAAGAGCAATTTCTCAATAAATCATTTTGCCAGGATTATCTGGGCGTGGTCTGAGTGGGGAGGGGGAAGTGAAAACGTGCTGTCATTGGCAGAAAGGGTTGGAACTGTCTTTCTTATTGCGTGGTCTATTAACACATTTCACCATGAAAGGCCAAAATTCCATCCCACCATAACAGGCTGAAATTTCAGGCAGTCTTTTCAAACAGCTCTTACACGAATGTCATTATTATAATTTATTTTACATTTTACAGTATTATTTCAAACTCATAGTGTGGAAATATATATAAAACACAGGAAATCACATTTTGACAACACTGGGCCTTTATCAAATGCTACACGGCCTTGGGCGAACTGTCACATGCTATCTAATATGACCTGTAGGTTAGGGAACAAAAACATCAAGAGGACAACACTACTTCTACATTCTCCATATAGAGCAGAGTAGCTTGGTGTGGCTTGGTTGGTTGCTAAACAGCTCTCTGAACTAGCAGAGAGAAGGGAACACTGTTGAGTATGTTTACCCCAACCACTGATACAGGGTCAGCTATTTCCATCCCCTAATGGCAGTGTTGTAGTCTGGTCTAGAGACCACTTATTGAGTGTCTCGGCCTCGTCTCGGGGGTGTCGGATACATTTATACTGGGTCTTGACTCGGTCGAGACCAGCGGGAAAAAACCCTAATCATCAGCTTCCATTCAGTCAGCAGATAAAACCACTTCAACCAGGCCAATTATATACACTCCTTTCTTGAAACGTGATTATCTTAACAGTCTTTATATGCTTGTGCATCTAGCTCCGAAAGTGCAGTAATATCTAACTAGTAATATCAAACAGTTTCACAGCCTATATGCCTTCCGTGTGTGACAGGTTTGGGATTCTTAAAGGACTGCAACTATAATATCAGCACACTCATGTAGGAGAGGCCATGTTTTTCAGTGGGCATTGCTTATCCCCACATCTTAATCCCTTCTGAAGCGTATCAAAGTAGTGTAGTGGAGGTATACGACTTCTCAATGATGTGGAGCAACAGAGAAATCATGCACAAGGTAGCCTACACAATCACAAAGTATGTGAAAAATATTCACGTGCACACAGCCTAGTTTCAGTGGACTGTCCTCTGCAGGCAGCAAGAGCCTGCAGCTCTCAACTGGTTTTGGCATGAAGCAGCTCACTGAAGAATGACATCGGAAAAGACGTTTCAGCTTATGATACAGAAACACAAGCATTAAGCATTTCCCAATTGAAATGTACAACAATTACTTCCAATTGCAAAAAAATGTTTCACGTTTAGCACACAAAGTAACCGGTGACCTAAAGTTTAAAGTGGAACTGACAGCGTTTTAACTACTCTGCAGATGTGAAACAAACAAACAATCGTAATATCAGTCAAAAATATAAAATTCCTGGTTTATGCTACAAAACCCACTTTATAAGAGGTTTTAAAAATGGGCTCTATTTGACTCAACATTCCATTATGTATACTAAGACATTGTTGACAGAATAGATGGATGCAGTTCAATAAATGAATAATATAATTCACCAATAAATTTCTTGGTAGTCCAAAAAATATTGCTATCAAGTTGTAAATCACAGCTGGACTGGTACATTGTTGCCTCCATTCAAGATGCACTGTTTCAGTTTCAATGACTCATCATTCTGGACAAAAACAGATGAATGTAACTAAGGCTGGGAATGTCAATACAATCAAACTAGCGAGGGCAATGATCACAAGTCAGTCATAACGTGGCTAATAGGTTAGCATGTCTATTTATGTAGCTAAAAACACAGAGCCTAATGCTAGCTAGATAACTAGCTGCTATGAGAATGTCATGTCATGCCATTGGAGGAGTGGGTGAGTGACTGACTTGTTCCCCTCATATCGTTTTTTCGGTGGCTGTACACAGCTAGAGATGCAGGTGTCATTTGGTTAGCTAGCAAGAACTTGAATTACTGTTATACAGTTAGCGTATCTCTTGCGTTCGCAAATTCACTCTGGCTATCTACTCCAATTTTAGAGAACTCTCGTTTGAGTGTGCCATAGCGCAGAACGGATGAATTTACAAACACCCAACACCTGCTGAGTATGGCCAGTGTCAGTAAACGTCATAGTTAGTCAAGAACACTCTAGATAACATGTAAACAGCTTAACCAGCTCTGCTACATCAAGTAAATGTTTAGCGTGAGGTGTTCTCTCATTTGTGTTGGAAGTAGCTAGCACACTTTAGCCAGTGCTTCTACACCTGCATTGCTTGCTGTTTGGGGTTTTAGGCTGGGTTTCTGTGCAGCACTTTGAGATATCAGCTGATGTACGAAGGGCTATATAAATACATTTGATTTGATTTGATTTGAGTTAGCGTGATTGTCTCCAACCCCTCCAGGGGTCGCTTGTTCTCCCCAGTGTATTTGTTTCTGTGCTAGTTCATCTTGCATGTTTCCAAGTCAATCAGCGGTTTTCCTGTTCTCCTGCTTTTTGCATTCTCCTTTTTCTAGTCCTCCCGGTTTTGACCCTTGCCTGTTCCTGAACGTTGTACCCACCTGCCTGACCTTTCTGCCTCTCTTGACCACGAGCCTGTCTGCCACTCTGTACCTCCTGGACTCTGATCTGGTTTTGACCTTTTTGCCTGTCCACGACCATTCTCTTGCCTACACCTTTGGATTAATAAACATTGTAAGACTCCAACCATCTGCCTCCTGTGTCTGCATTTGTGTCTCGCCTTGTGCCTTGATAAATGTTTTTATTCAGTTTTATTTACTACAGTGTCTATTAATTGTCCAAACGCACGGCCGCTTTCACAATCTATATTGCTATAGAATTTTCACAAATGCCTTAGTATATGTAATTCCCAAACATTGTAAGAATTTATGAAAACATAAAAATGACAATTTCTAAACGGGTCAGATTATATATATTTTTAAGTATCATATTCTTCCTGGGGGTGTATATAAACATATTCTAATACGATTTCATATTGCTAAAATGTTGGCAGTTCCACTTTAAATGCAACAATATTTTACACAGTTATTTTCACAGGGATGGCTAACAACAGCTAGCGCACTGCAATAAAAACACAGTTCCACTCACCAGATGATAATCATGTGAAACTTAACTTCATGTTCAGTTATTCTTGAAAAGGGAGAATCTAACAAATTAGCAACAACATCCTCTTTGATAACACCTGCTGCAACCGCTGCAAACTAGCCGACAACAAAAGCTAGCTAGCTAGACCGTGGGAAAACTACTGCTTGCTGTTGTGCAGTGACCTGTTGGCCTTCAAGAAGGCAGAAGTTCCCATATGTTTTGTTAAAAACAGTCCCACTCATTGAGTCAAAATGTGATTGGTTGATTCCACTGTCAGTCCAAAATGTTGCCCTAATACAGTTAAATGCCAGATGCCTTTATCCAGCTTCTGATGACCTACCCAATTGCTGACATAGCTAGCTAGATGTATCTCCTCAGAGACCAGCAAAGAAAGATTGGAACTTTTTCTCTTCAGTGTTAACCCTTTCCTTTCCAACAAAAACTGAAGAGGTTAAATCAGAACATAATTGAAAATAATAATATAATTATCATTATTATATTATTATAATCATTATTTTATAAGGTGTAGAAGGCGCATTGTTCAGTATTGTGTTTGGGTTAGCAATACTTTGTAGAGTGGCTCTAATTTCCCTCAGGATGCATTTGTCACTATTCTGAATGTCTAAAAATCCAAATGTTGTTCTGAATATGAACACAGAAATGCTGGACGTTTTCAAATCTTATTATGGTGTCTTGGTCTTGACTCAGTCTCGCCCCCCTCCGGTCTCCATCTTGACTCGGACTCGATTTGCACTGGGCTTGGTCTTGCATCGGTCTGGCTTTAGGTGGTCTCGAATACAACACTCGTTGAATGGCAGATGCCTTTATCTAGCTTCTTATGTTCTAGCCTAGCAAATGACTGACTGGATCTTTTTTTCTCTTCAGTGTTAACCCTTTCCTTTCCAACAAAAACTGAACAAAAACTGAGTTTAAATCAGAACGATCCCCCCCCCCCCCCCCCTCCAGTCTTGGTCTTGACTCGCTCTCGATTAGCTCCGGTCTTGGTCTTGAATCTGTCCTTCTTTAGGTGGTCTCAAACACAACACTGCCTAATGGTTCAGAATAGGATTTGGGGTAGGGTAATCTGATCCTAGATCTGTGGTAAATGGCACTTTCTCCCTTAAGCATGCTTGGCTACAGTTGGGGAGGGGGAAGTACTGTAGAATGAGTAGTGGTGGGGTGAAGGGGGGTTAGGGGAGAGAGGTGAAAGAGCGTCTGTTTGTCAGAGTGTGAGAGTATATACAGTGACAGTGTAGTCCCAGTACCCTCTATCTGTCAGAGCAGGAGAGCAACTGAAGCACTACCAGAGGGAGAGAGTCAAGGGAGGTGGGGAAGAGATGGGAGCAGAGGGAAGTGGGAGAAGAGAGGGGGACTGACTCGCTTTAGATACAGACTTCAGAGGGCATGTGTTACTGTATACACACACACAAGCTCCCTCCTAAACACACTGGCTGCTAAGGGCGACCGTGAATGCTCAGAAAGGCTAATGTATTGTATGCCTCTTGGTAAACTCTAAAACAGTTTTTACATCAGCAGTCTTCACAGAGAGGAGAAGAGTGGTGGAAGTAAGGAGCTGTGATTGCTGCACTTACATGTTCCAGCGAGGAAACAATGTTTATGTTCTGATGAGCATGGGGGCGTTATTCAATCCAGCCCTTGTGGAAAGATCAATTTGTGCTTGATGATTATGTTTTTTCTATTACACACTGTGAGAGGATTAACTGCCTTGCCATTACACACCCACCCACGCACGTACACATCAGAGGAGGCTGCTGAGGGGAGGACGGCTCATAATAATGTCTCTCTCTCTCACTTCTTTTTCTGTCTTCCTCTCTCTTACCACACATGTACGTTCTCTCTCTTTCCCCTTTTCTCATTATCTCTCTCTCCTATCCCTCGCTCCCTTTCCCCTCCATCTCCCTCTTCCTCTCCTGAGTCCTGCTCTCATAAGAAGCGATTGCTAAGATGTATTCAAAACATATCGTCTCAGGTGACATATGAAAAGATAGAAGGTAATGAGGTGATGGAGGGAGGAAGAGAAAAGAGGAGGAGGAGGATCACAGGGAGAAGGAGTACAGGGAGGTGGGGAAAGAGATGGAGGAGAGAGGAGGGAGGAAGAGGAAAGGGAGGAGGAGGAGATGAAGGAGATGGTGGAGGAGGTAGTTGATATTGCTTTAAATTAGAAGTTGATAATGCCTTCTGATAACTGCCCTCATCCATGTGGACATATTCACTTCCACTTACCAGAATCATCATCATCCTGCATCCCAAATAATACACTGCTTAGGGCTCTGGTCAAAAGTAGTGCACTATGTAGGGAATAGGGTGCCATTCGGGATGTAACCAGTGATTCACAGAGGTTGTTTGGTTTTTGTTTCGCAGAATTACTCATGTGCTAAGTACAGTATACGATCAAGCTCCACTAACCAGGCTAACTAATCTACTCTCTAAGTGACTAATACCCATGTGGGAGTAAAAGAGACAATCTCGTGCCAATGTTTCTGCATTCATACCTTTATTTTTCTACTTTCAAAAGGTGCCTTGCCTTTCACAAAAGAAAGGATGTCCATTGCCATGACAACAGAGAGCTTTCGCTGTTAAATCAAATCAGATATGTGGTGCGGGACCTGTTGCTGTGGCCTTCCTCTGGTTGTTGTCTTGTCGGGGCTGGGAAAGCACATCGTGGTCAGATGTGTGTGTGTGTGTGTGTGACTTTGTGCTTGCTTGTGTGTGTGTGTGTGTGTGTGTGTTGGTGTGTGTGTGTGCTTTTTACTATCCTTTTGGGAACCTGAAGTCCTCACAAGGATAGTAAAACAAGGACAATTCTGACAAGTGGGGACATTCCACCGGTCCCCACAAGGAAAAAGGCTATTTTAGGCTTATGGGTTAGGTTTAGGGTTAGGGGTTAGGTTTAGGGGTTTGGAGTTAAGGTTAGGGTTAATGGTTAGGGTAAGTTTTAGGGTTAGGGATGAGGGAAAATAGGATTTTGAATGGCAATCAATTGTTTGTTCCCCACAAGGATAGTAAAACAAACGTGTGTGTGTGTGTCTTTGTGCTTGCTTGTGTGTTTGTGTGTGCGTGTGCCAGGTATGTGTAAATTCCTCCCTGCATGCGTTTGTGTGTGTTTTGTGGGTTATTCCTATTAGTCGTCTGGCGGAGTATCTCGCTCTAATGAGAGGAGCAGACACAGCCTGTGACGTCTACAGCATCAAGAGTGTAGGGTCAACAAATTGAACCAGAGAGAGAGAGAGATAGAGTGTGAAAGAGAGAGAGATAATGAGAGCGCGTGAAAGACAGAACGAGTCATGAAAACAGAAACAGAGAGAGTACTAGTATCGTAAGTCAGAGAGAGTACTAGTATCGTAAGTCAGAGAGAGTACTAGTATCGTAAGTCAGAGAGAGTACTAGTATCGTAAGTCAGAGAGAGTACTAGTACCGTAAGTCAGAGAGAGTACTAGTATCATAAGTCAGAGAGAGTACTAGTATCGTAAGTCAGAGAGAGTACTAGTATCGTAAGTCAGAGAGAGTACTAGTATCGTAAGTCAGAGAGCGTACTAGTATTTATCATGTTTATCACCTGACACCTGAGTTGACAACTGTTTGGAAAACAGTCTCATGGACAATTTTCCCTCCTCACGGCTGTTGAATGCAGCTTGCTCAGATTGATGCTCCCACTAAAGTAAATATCTACTGGAGAGTGAAACGCTCACACCAATCCACTTCAATGTCCTCCACTGATTAAAACGGTTCGGTCTCAAGCTGACATTATCAGTACTGATACTGATTCAGATTGACAGGCTCTTACAAACACGCACACACACTCAGGCATAAGCACACACACACACACGTTCTGGCATGCACACGGACATACGCATGCATACAAGCACACACATACGCACATACACAAGTGGCTGCTGAGGGAGGATGGCTCATAGTAATGGCTGGAATGGAGTCAGTGGAATGGTATCAACCAAATGGAACCATATATGTTTGATACCATTCCATTGACTCCATTCCAGCTGCTATTATAAGCTGTCCTCCCTTCAGCAGCCTCCGCTGACTTACACACTTGACTTGCTCTATTCAAGATGACTGGATTAGCAACCAAGCCTGTAAGACATTGCTCCCTCACAAACATGCCTCCCTGCTTCAAAGATGACAACATAGTGTACATAATCACAAAGTCTGAGTCCACCCACATTTTGTGAGGTTGTGCCCTAATGAATATGACCGAGGCAAATTTGCTTGTTCCTTCCTGGATCCTAGCTTGTGTCCAGCTCAGGGGCCTCTAGCTGGGTCCAGGTCAGCCCAGAGATGAACCCCTGCATCCTGGGGCCAGGTCAGCACAGAGATGAACCCCTGCATCCTGGGGCCAGGTCAGCCCAGAGATGAACCCCTGCCTCCTGGGGCCAGGTCAGCCCAGAGATGAACCCCTGCATCCTGGGGCCAGGTCAGCTCAGAGATGAACCCCTGCAGTCTGGGGCCAGGTCAGCCCAGAGATGATCCCCTGCATCCTGGGGACAGGTCGGCCCAGAGATGAACCCCTGCAGCCTGGGGACAGGTCAGCCCAGAGATGATCCCCTGCAGCCTGGGGACAGGTCGGCCCAGAGATGAACCCCTGCAGCCTGGGGACAGGTCGGCCCAGAGATGAACCCCTGCAGCCTGGGGACAGGTCAGCCCAGAGATGAACCCCTGCAGCCTGGGGACAGGTCGGCCCAGAGATGAACCCCTGCAGTTTGGGGCCAGGTCAGCCCAGAGATGAACCCCTGCAGCCTGGGGACAGGTCGTCCCAGAGATGAACCCCTGCCTCCTGGGGCCAGGTCAGCCCAGAGATGAACCCCTGCAGCCTGGGGCTAGGTCAGCCCAGAGATGAACCTCTGCAGCCTGGGGACAGGTCAGCCCAGAGATGAACCCCTGCAGCCTGGGGCCAGGTCAGCCCAGAGATGAACCCCTGCAGCCTGGGGCTAGGTCAGCCCAGAGATGAACCCTTGCAGCCTGGGGCCAGGTCAGCCCAGAGATGAACCCCTGCAGCCTGGGGCCAGGTCAGCCCAGAGATGAACCCCTGCAGCCTGGGGCCAGGTCAGCCCAGAGATGAACCCCTGCAGCCTGGGGACAGGTCAGCCCAGAGATGAACCCCTGCAGCCTGGGGCCAGGTCAGCCCAGAGATGAACCCCTGCAGCCTGGGGCCAGGTCAGCCCAGAGATGAACCCCTGCAGCCTGGGGCCAGGTCAGCCCAGAGATGAACCCCTGCATCCTGGGGACAGATCAGCCCAGAGATGAACCCCTGCAGCCTGGGGCCAGGTCAGCCCAGAGATGAACCCCTGCAGCCTGGGGCCAGGTCAGCCCAGAGATGAACCCCTGCAGCCCGCTGCTCCCCTGACAGATGGGAGGAAGGACGGACAGAACACTCAGTACAGCAACACACACCCAGTATACAGTAGGTCAATGAGAGGCCTCCAACAGACAACAGTCAGCGCTTTACAGAAAACAGCACATTACAGTCATCTAACCAGCCAACCATAAGCCAGCCATTTATTAAGACAGTTATTGTCCTCATTTTGTGAACAACTACCATAGGTTGCATCCCAATGGCACTATTCTCTATACCCTATGAACGTCTGCCTACTTCTTGGTTCAAGTCCTGTACTGTTTTTGCATGGGCTTCATCAAATATATGCAAAATTAAAGGGAGGTGAGATAGTCACATCTTTAATATATACATATGAGAGCTATATTTTCAGTGATTTGGTATGAGTATCAGGTATGAAGGTAAGACCCAGATGCAGACAACGGCAGGGATCAGTGAACCAGAAGTGGGGCAACGGTACCGGATGGCAGGCAGGGATCAGTGAACCAGAAGTGGGGCAACGGTACCGGATGGCAGGCAGGGATCAGTGAACCAGAAGTGGGGCAACGGTACCGGATGGCAGGCAGGGATCAGTGAACCAGAAGTGGGGCAACGGTACCGGATGGCAGGCAGGGATCAGTGAACCAGAAGTGGGGCAACGGTACCGGATGGCAGGCAGGCTCTGGGGCAGGCAGAGTGGTCAGGCAGGCGAGTTCAGAGTCAGGACAGGCAAGGGTCAAAACCAGGAGGGCAAGAAAAAGCGAGACATAAAAACGCTGGTTGTCTTGACGAACAAGACGAACTGGGAACAGACAAACAGACAACACAGGTATAAATACACAGGGGATAATGGGTAAGATGGGTGACACCTGGAGGGGGGTGGAGACAATCACAAAGACAGGTGGAACAGATCAGGGTGTGGAAATGAGCTGTGGGAAAAAAATATATATTTTCAGTTATTTGGTATGAGAGCTGTGGGAGAAAAAAATATCTATTTTCAGTGATTTGGTATGAGAGCTGTGGGAGCTCTAGCTCTCTAATCAGAGACAGTATGAATGTCTCTGCAGCCTCTGGTTTGTAAAGAGATGCGTGGAGATATGTGGTGAACTAGAGTCCTTTGTGTCATTATCGTCACAGGCTTGTGTTACTGGGACAAATGATGGGACAACCATCAAAATAAAAAATAGGTCAGTCGTCAGCTCCAGTGTTATACGCTGCCACGCCCTGACCTTAGTTGTCTCTGTTTTCTTTTGGTTAGGTCAGTCAGTCAGCTCCAGTGTTATACGCTGTCACGCCCTGACCTTAGTTGTCTCTGTTTTCTTTTGGTTAGGTCAGTCAGTCAGCTCCAGTGTTATACGCTGTCACGCCCTGACCTTAGTTGTCTCTGTTTTCTTTTGGTTAGGTCAGTCAGTCAGCTCCAGTGTTATACGCTGTCACGCCCTGACCTTAGTTGTCTCTGTTTTCTTTTGGTTAGGTCAGTCAGTCAGCTCCAGTGTTATACGCTGTCACGCCCTGACCTTAGTTGTCTCTGTTTTCTTTTGGTTAGGTCAGTCAGTCAGCTCCAGTGTTATACGCTGTCACGCCCTGACCTTAGTTGTCTCTGTTTTCTTTTGGTTAGGTCAGTCAGTCAGCTCCAGTGTTATACGCTGTCACGCCCTGACCTTAGTTGTCTCTGTTTTCTTTTGGTTAGGTCAGTCAGTCAGCTCCAGTGTTATACGCTGTCACGCCCTGACCTTAGTTGTCTCTGTTTTCTTTTGGTTAGGTCAGTCAGTCAGCTCCAGTGTTATACGCTGTCACGCCCTGACCTTAGTTGTCTCTGTTTTCTTTTGGTTAGGTCAGTCAGTCAGCTCCAGTGTTATACGCTGTCACGCCCTGACCTTAGTTGTCTCTGTTTTCTTTTGGTTAGGTCAGTCAGTCAGCTCCAGTGTTATACGCTGTCACGCCCTGACCTTAGTTGTCTCTGTTTTCTTTTGGTTAGGTCAGTCAGTCAGCTCCAGTGTTATACGCTGTCACGCCCTGACCTTAGTTGTCTCTGTTTTCTTTTGGTTAGGTCAGTCAGTCAGCTCCAGTGTTATACGCTGTCACGCCCTGACCTTAGTTGTCTCTGTTTTCTTTTGGTTAGGTCAGTCAGTCAGCTCCAGTGTTATACGCTGTCACACCCTGACCTTAGTTGTCTCTGTTTTCTTTTGGTTAGGTCAGTCAGTCAGCTCCAGTGTTATACGCTGTCACGCCCTGACCTTAGTTGTCTCTGTTTTCTTTTGGTTAGGTCAGTCAGTCAGCTCCAGTGTTATACGCTGTCACGCCCTGACCTTAGTTGTCTCTGTTTTCTTTTGGTTAGGTCAGTCAGTCAGCTCCAGTGTTATACGCTGTCACGCCCTGACCTTAGTTGTCTCTGTTTTCTTTTGGTTAGGTCAGTCAGTCAGCTCCAGTGTTATACGCTGTCACGCCCTGACCTTAGTTGTCTCTGTTTTCTTTTGGTTAGGTCAGTCAGTCAGCTCCAGTGTTATACGCTGTCACGCCCTGACCTTAGTTGTCTCTGTTTTCTTTTGGTTAGGTCAGTCAGTCAGCTCCAGTGTTATACGCTGTCACGCCCTGACCTTAGTTGTCTCTGTTTTCTTTTGGTTAGGTCAGTCAGTCAGCTCCAGTGTTATACGCTGTCACGCCCTGACCTTAGTTGTCTCTGTTTTCTTTTGGTTAGGTCAGTCAGTCAGCTCCAGTGTTATACGCTGTCACGCCCTGACCTTAGTTGTCTCTGTTTTCTTTTGGTTAGGTCAGTCAGTCAGCTCCAGTGTTATACTCTGTCACACCCTGACCTTAGTTGTCTCTGTTTTCTTTTGGTTAGGTCAGTCAGTCAGCTCCAGTGTTATACGCTGTCACGCCCTGACCTTAGTTGTCTCTGTTTTCTTTTGGTTAGGTCAGTCAGTCAGCTCCAGTGTTATACGCTGTCACGCCCTGACCTTAGTTGTCTCTGTTTTCTTTTGGTTAGGTCAGTCAGTCAGCTCCAGTGTTATACGCTGTCACGCCCTGACCTTAGTTGTCTCTGTTTTCTTTTGGTTAGGTCAGTCAGTCAGCTCCAGTGTTATACGCTGTCACGCCCTGACGTTAGTTGTCTCTGTTTTCTTTTGGTTAGGTCAGTCAGTCAGCTCCAGTGTTATACGCTGTCACGCCCTGACCTTAGTTGTCTCTGTTTTCTTTTGGTTATTATTTTGGTTAGGTCAGGGTGTGACTAGGGTGGGTATGTTAGTTTTTGTCTTGTCTAGGTTTTTTTTGTATATCTAAGGGTTTTGTAATCTAGGGATATGTATGTCTATGGTGGCCTGAATTGGTTCCCAATCAGAGGCAGCTGTTTATCATTGTCTCTGATTGGGGACCATATTTAGGTAGCCATATTCCTTGGGTATTTTGTGGGTTCTTATTCTATGTTTAGTTGCTTGTCTGCACTAGCCGTATTAGCTTCACGGTTGTTCAGTGTTGCATTTCTTTTATAAATTAAGAATATACGCTTACCATGCTGCGCCTTGGTCTCCTCCTTATGACGGACCGCTCAGCTTGTGTGTGTGTGTCAGTGTGTGCCTGCATGTGTTCATGCTTGTTTATGTATGTGTCTGTTTGTGTGTGTCAGTGGTGGAAAAAGTACCCGGTTGTCATACTTGAGTAAAAGTAAAGATTTATAGAAAATGACTCAAGTGAAAGTCCTCCAGTAAAATACTACTTGAGTAAAAGTCTAAAAGTATTTGGTTTTAAATAATATACTTAAGTATCAAAAGTACATGCAATTGGTAACATATATTTAAGTATCAAAAGAAAAAGTAGATGTACAAATAATTTCAAATTCCTTATATTAAGCAAACCAGATGGCAAGGTTTTCTTGATTTTAAGATTTACTGATAGCAAGGGGCCCAGCACTCAGACATAATCTACAAACTAAGCATTTGTGTTTAGTGAGTCTGCCAGATCAGAGGCAGTAGGGATGACCAGGGATGTTCTCTTGATAAGTGTGTGAATTGGTCCATTTTCCTGTCCTGCTAAGCACTCAACATGTAACGAGTACTTTCGGGTGTCAGGGAAAATGTAAAAAACAAAAAGTACATCATTTCTTTAGGAATCTAGTGAAGTACAAGTTGTCAAAAATATAAATAGTAAAGTCAAGTACAGATACCTAAAAAAAAGACTTAAGTAGTACTTAAAAGGTTTTTTACTTGAGTACTTTAGACCACCGCCGTGTGTTTAATTGGACTTTTGCACAGTGGGGTCTGAGGACCTCAAGCGATACATTTCCATCCAGTCACGAGGGTCCCCCAGGAGAGAGCCGTCTACAGTATTAATCCATGTATTACAGTATTAATACACACACACACACACACACACACACACACACACACACACACACACACACACACACACACACACACACACACACACACACACACACACACACACACGTGGAGCGCACACACACACACTGAATCATACGCACACATGCACGCTTATGCACACACACACTCCAAGCACACACACACTCTCAAGCTATTCTTATCTTTCTCCAATGGTTGTTGAACCCAGACACCTCTTTCTGAAATGGCTGCACATGTTTTCTAGTTATTAGTGAAAGGCCTCTCACCCAGACCCTGAACTGCTGGGGGCATGCTGTTTGCAACATTCAGACTTTTGGGAGAGAGGACGGTGATTTTGTTACTCTGGAAATAAAAAGCAGGGGGTTGGGGGCGTGTGTGCCTGTATGTACGTGTGGTGCTTGTGTCATGGTCCAAAAATCACCTTGGACCGAAACAGCTAAACTAATTTCACTTGGGTCTCAAGATGTGCCTCATCATGGAACAGCAGATTCTCTCTCTCTCTCTCTCTCTCTCTCTCTCTCTCTCTCTCTCTCTCTCTCTGTCTCTCTCTGTCTCTCTCTCTCTCTCTCTGTCTCTCTCTCTCTCTCTCTCTCTCTCTCTCTCTCTCTCTTTCTCGCTCCGTGTCTCTCTCTCTGTCTCCTCTCCTTTCCCCCCTCCATTATTTTCTGCTACCCATCTCTTCCTCAGTCCTTCTCTCTGTCTCTCTATCCAACTCTCTCTTCCTCCCTTACACCTTCACCTCTACACTTTCTATCTTTTCTATTCTCAAATGGGTCGAGGTAGAGAGAATGATGCCTGTTCTTGTTATCCATCACCTTCTGTGTCACCTTGATTTATTTGATCACTTTGGTGGTACATTTTTACAACTCTAAGCACAAAAATCAAAACACATCATCAAAACTCTAAGCACACTTTCAATCGACTGACTACGACAAACAAACTCACTAAGTAACTTGTTCACTGCATCAAATCACTCTTTCAATTTGGATACATGTTCAATCTAATTGCTGAAACACCTGTGTTGTATATACAAATATATTCCACTCATTATGTGAATGTTATTGATACAATAAGCTGATGAATTTCAAGCAGAGAGACAGGTGATACTCTATCAGTTGACATGTAGAAAAGGTGATCTTGTACATTGTTTCATGGGGCAGAAATGGCCTACAACAGGGTGCTATGTTTGACAGTAGCCAACTGCTTTACAATACCTCAATTTCTGATGATTTGTCCTCCAGTATGTACTGTATAAGGATAATGAAAGTGTAAGACTAGCATACTGTGTTACTCAGCATGCTCACCACCTGCC
This sequence comes from Oncorhynchus clarkii lewisi, assembly GCF_045791955.1. Taxonomy (NCBI): domain Eukaryota; kingdom Metazoa; phylum Chordata; class Actinopteri; order Salmoniformes; family Salmonidae; genus Oncorhynchus; species Oncorhynchus clarkii. Next base: position 54,459,482 of record NC_092159.1, on the reverse strand, counting down.
ATTGGACACAAACAAACATGTCAAGTTATCGTAAAATACTGTACGGAAAACTATATCCACTATTTGTTCTATTCGGCAATTCAAAAATGACCGTTTTGAGATGTGTATCTTGTATATTTTGCTATTGGATTTAATGGTAGTTAAATTGACTAAATGGTGAACCTGTCATTATCTGATGTATTGGTGACTAAATGAAATGTTCTCATGGTTTTTCACGGCTGAAACTGATTTTGCATGAATGACTCAGGGGTAAAAGATGTGTGAAACTCCAATGAAAGGACAATCAAAGGTTTTGAACATAAGATAGGGGTCATAACCAGTGTTACCAGTTTACACTTTTGTACTTAACCGCATACTTGTGAAAATAGCACCAAAGTAATTGAAAAAAATGAACTCATATATTATAATCATAATAATTATTTATACCATGTAGCAAACCCTTTTATCCAAAGTGACTTACAGTAGTGCGTGCATACATTTCCATATGGCTACTTCCATCCCAACCACACAGCTACATACATGTTCCTATCCCACTGACCTGACTGCAGCGCTTGGCATGGCCAATCTGACAGCACATTACTGAATACTGTGATGTCTAACTCCAATGTGATTCTCCTTGACCTCCTTCAGAGTGATGTAGTGGCTTGACCTCCTCCAGAGTAATGTAATAGTGGCTTGACCTCCTCCAGAGTAATGTAATAATGGCTTGACCTCCTCCAGAGTAATGTAATAATGGCTTGACCTCCTCCAGATTAATGTTATAATGGCTTGACCTCCTCCAGAGTAATGTAATAATGGCTTGACCTCCTCCAGAGTAATGTAATAATGGCTTGACCTCCTCCAGAGTAATGGAATAATGGCTTGACCTCCTCCAGAGTGATGTAGTAATGGCTTGACCTCCTCCAGAGTAATGTAATAATGGCTTGACCTCCTCCAGAGTAATGGAATAATGGCTTGACCTCCTCCAGAGTAATGTAATAATGGCTTGACCTCCTCCAGAGTAATGTAATAATGGCTTGACCTCCTCCAGAGTAATGTAATAATGGCTTGACCTCCTTCAGAGTAATGTAATAATGGCTTGACCTCCTTCAGTGTAATGTAATAATGGCTTGACCTCCTACAGAGTAATGTAGTAATGGCTTGACCTCCTCCAGAGTAATGTAATAATGGCTTGACCCCCTCCAGAGTAATGTAATAATGGCTTGACCTCCTCCAGAGTGATGTAATAATGGCTTGACCTCCTCCAGAGTGATGTAATAATGGCTTGACCTCCTCCAGAGTGATGTAATAATGGCTTGACCTCCTCCAGAGTGATGTAATAATGGCTTGACCTCCTCCAGAGTAATGTAATAGTGGCTTGACCTCCTCCAGAGTAATGTAATAATGGCTTGACCTCCTCCAGAGTAATGTAATAATGGCTTGACCTCCTCCAGAGTAATGTAATAATGGCTTGACCTCCTTCAGAGTAATGTAATAATGGCTTGACCTCCTTCAGAGTAATGTAATAATGGCTTGACCTCCTACAGAGTAATGTAGTAATGGCTTGACCTCCTCCAGAGTAATGTAATAATGGCAGAGTAATGTAGTAATGGCTTGACCTCCTTGTAATAATGGCTTGACCTCCTCCAGAGTAATGTAATAATGGCTTGACCTCCTCCAGAGTGATGTAATAATGGCTTGACCTCCTCCAGAGTGATGTAATAATGGCTTGACCTCCTCCAGAGTGATGTAATAATGGCTTGACCTCCTCCAGAGTGATGTAATAATGGCTTGACCTCCTCCAGAGTAATGTAATAGTGGCTTGACCTCCTCCAGAGTAATGTAATAATGGCTTGACCTCCTCCAGAGTAATGTAATAATGGCTTGACCTCCTCCAGAGTAATGTAATAATGGCTTGACCTCCTCCAGAGTAATGTAATAGTGGCTTGACCTCCTCCAGAGTAATGTAATAATGGCTTGACCTCCTCCAGAGTAATGTAATAATAGCTTGACCTCCTCCAGAGTGATGTAATAGTGGCTTGACCTCCTCCAGAGTGATGTAATAGTGGCTTGACCTCCTCCAGAGTGATGTAATAATGGCTTGACCTCCTCCAGAGTAATGTAATAATGGCTTGACCTCCTCAAGAGTAATGTAATAGAAGCCAGGCTTCCCCAAAACATTTACCAAGAAAAAAATAATTAAACATAAAATAATTTAACTTTCATAAAATAATTTAACTGTCTCTTTGTGTTTTCATAGTTTTCCTTCAATTCAGAAGAGGCTGAATGTATCTCACCGGAGAAATCATCCGAGCCAGTGAAACAGCGCCCCTCTGCCTCTATATATGTAGCCATCTATCCGATGCTGTCTGGTCAAAAAGAGTATGATATTGTTGCCGCCTGTAGCATTGAATGCAAGGGAAGCCAGCGAGCATTTGACCTCTAATGATACAAATAAAAGAGTAGCCAATAATAGCCAATCAGCGTTGAGTTAAACTGAGGGAGCACAACTGTGATTGGTCCTGGCACACCAAAAAAAGCATCAAGGGAAGCCAGCTTGGATTTAGCTTCTCACCAATCACATCACATCGAGAACAAAATGTAATTGACAGAAAAAAATGTAATTGTTGCATCTTGTTGTGTTGTCCTCTGATGGCTAGCGAGCTAGCTAAAATTGTCCCTTTCCTAAATTAGCCATGGATGGAGATAGGGATTTAGACTTGCGGTTTTACTTAATTGTCCGTACTGGCCAATGATTATAAAGGCGATTCTGATCCAACCATTAATTCATACATTGTGCCCCTGGCCTGAGAGGATGGAAGTTCAATATGTAGCTAGATGTAGAAGGCTAATGTTAACTAGCTAACATTGCCCATGAATGGAAGTTACGCTAGCGAGCAAGCATTTTAGCCAGGTAGCCTAGGTACAACCATAGACACAGCCACATATATAGATACAGCTACAACCATAGATACAGCTACAACCATAGGCACAACCACAACCATAGATACAGCTACAACCATAGATACAGCTACAACCATAGGCACAACCACAACCATAGATACAGCTACAATCATAGACACAGCTACAACCATAGACACAACCACAACCATAGATACAGCTATAACAATAGACATAACCACAACCATAGATACAGCTACAACCAGAGACACAGCCACATATATAGATACAGCTATAACCATAGACACAACCACAACCATAGATACAGCCACAGATATAGATACAGCCACAGATATAGATACAGCTATAACCATAGACATAACCACAACCATAGATACAGCTACAACCATAGACATAACCACAACCATAGATACAGCTACAACCATAGACACAGCTACAACCATAGACACAACCACAACCATAGATACAGCTACAACCACAGACACAACCAAAGATACAGCTACAACCATAGACACAGCTACAACAATAGATACAGCTACAACCATAGACACAGCTACAACCATAGATACAGCTACAACCATAGACACAGCTACAATAGATACAGCTACCATAGATACAGCTACAACCATAGATACAGCTACAATAGATACAGCTACCATAGATACAGCTACAACCATAGACATAACCACAACCATAGATACAGCTACAACCATAGACACAACCACAACCATAGATACAGCTAGAACCATAGATACAGCTACAACCGTAGACACAACCACAGCCAAAGACACAGCTACAACCATAGATACAGCGACAACCATAGACACAACCATAGATATAGCCACAGATATACATACATCTACAACTATAGATACAGCTACAACCATAGACACAGCCACAGATATAGATACAGCTATAACCATAGATACAGCTATAACCATAGATACAGCTACAACCATAGATACAGCTACAACCATAGATACAGCTATAACCATAGATACAGCTACAACCATAGATACAGCTACAACCATAGATACAGCTACAACCATAGATACAGCTACAACCATAGACACAGCTACAACCATAGACACAGCCACAACCATAGATACAGCTACAACCATAGACACAACCACAACCATAGATACATCTACAACCATAGACACAGCTACAGATACAGCTTCAACCATAGATACATCTACAACCATAGATGCATCTACAGACACAGCTTCAACCATAGATACATCTACAACCATAGATACATCTACAACCGTAGACACAGCTACAGATACAGCTTCAACCATGGATACATCAACAGACACATCTTCAACCATAGACACATCTACAGACACAGCTTCAACCATAGATACATCTACAGACACAGCTTCAACCATAGATACATCTACAGCCATATTTAACCCTTATTTTACCAGGTAAAATGACTGGGACCATATTCTCATTTACAGCAACAACCTGGGGAATAGTTACAGGGGAGAGGAGGGGGATGAATGAGCCAATTGTAAGATGGGGATTATTAGGTGGCCATGATGATATGAGGACTAGATTGGGAATTTAGCAAGGACACTAGGGTAAACACACCTACTCTTACAATAAATGCCATGGAATCTTTAGTGACTACAGAGAATCTAGACACACGTTTAACGTCCCATCCAAAAGACAATGCCCTACACAGGGTAATGTCCTCAATCACTGCCCTGGGGCATTGGGATATTGTTTTAGACCAGAGGAAAGGGTGCCTCCTATTGGCCCTCCAACATCACCTGGTCTCCCATCCAAGGACTGACCAGGAAAAAACCTGCTCAGCTTCAGAAGCAAGCCAGCAGTGGGATGCAGTGTGGTATGATGCTGGCTAACCATACACGTAGATGCAGCTACAGCCATAGATATAGCTACAACCGCAGCCAAAGCTACAGCCAGCCAAAGCCACAGCCAGCCAAAGCCAAAGCCACAGCCAGCCAAAGCCACAGCCAGCCAAAGCCACAGCCAGCCAAAGCCACAGCCAGCCAAAGCTACAGCCAGCCAAAGCCACAGCCAGCCAAAGCTATAGCCAGCCAAAGCTACAGCTAGCCAAAGCCACAGCCAGTCAAAGCCACAGACACAGTCCTCCCACTTACAGTCTAACAGTCACGCAGACTGATTACATGGTCGGCCTTGTCTGCTGGTGACATTTCCTGGCCTGCAACGAATGGCTGATGCGAGGCAATCTATGTTTCCATGGAGACCAGCGAGTTGCAGTTGGGTTTAGATGTGCGTGGGGAGCAGAGGGAGCTGATGGAAAGGCCTAGAGGGCCCAGAGGTTTCCACACCACATCTGCGGTCCCACCTGAGCATGATAAGTGGTTCACTCTCCAAACAGGAGTGCATAATTGCAGCGATATTGAATGGATTTAGTTGAATCGCCAAGGCAACCTGAGTCGAGGTTTCGGACTCAGAGAAATCTCACCTCCCTTGCAGCAATATCTCCTTGCTGGCAACCAGGTCAGGTTTCATGATATATTACAAAGGGGACAATATTGGGTTGAGTGTTGAGTGTGTGTGAGTGTGTGTGTGTGGGTGTGGAGGGGGGGGGCATGCGTGAGACATGGTTGGCTAACCTGCTGCATTCACAACAGCATTGGTGTTCTTATTATCTAACTGTGTATAGATGTTCTGATTGACCCCTGCTTATAGAGGTTCTGATTGACCCCTGTATATAGAGGTTCTGATAGGACCCCTGTGTATAGAGGTTCTGATTGACCCCTGTGTATAGAGGTTCTGATAGACCCCTGTGTATAGAGGTTCTGATAGACACCGGTGTGTAGAGGTTCTGATTGACCCCTGTGTATAGAGGTTCTGATTGACCCCTGTGTATGGAGGTTCTGATTGACCCATGTGTATAGAGGTTCTGATTGACCCCTGTGTATAGAGGTTCTGATTGACCCCTGTCTATGATGGTTTTGGTCCTGAATCAGCAGGGATGCTTTCCCTGTTAGAACGGGTGCTGATATGTAACCATGGCAACAGGGCCAACTTCTAGCTTCAATCACTCTTCAAAAGGTCACATCTGCATGTTTAATAAAGATTAACACACACACACTGCACTTACACACTCATGCACCCACCCACCCACGCACACACGCATGTACGAACACACACACAAACGTACACACAAACAGACACAGGCAAACACACACACACACTTACGATGCTAAGCTTCCTCTCTACTTTGACTCCTTTCTTTAAAGAAATTGCTCAATTGCATCATAATTATGCAATAATAAAAGCAAAGAGAATCTACCATCTAATGAATTTTACTGGGAAATCAGCTCAACTAGGAAATGCATAGATATCTGTGGCAGGACATATATTATGCTAAACGATTCATCAGAAACAGATGCTCTGTGTATTTTTGAACAGAACTCTCCATATATCCGTATTAATTAACATTTAAACACTTAAGAAGACACATCAAGGTCATTTAATTAATTAATTCCACTCCTTTCATTCGCCTTCCAAAGATTTGAGACCTCAGATATCTAACAGATGCTAAGCTACTATAAAAGTACTTTTTTGCCCAGCTACCTTAGCAACAGTGACAGGGCGGGCTTGGCGGAATTCATTTGCAGTGTTGACACTTCTATTACAGCTTGGAGAGGTGTTCCATCTTCCAATGTGTTATTGTCAACTCTCAATCGTGCCTCCACTCAAACAATAGGAGTTGGTGTGAAGGGTGAAGGTGTGTGTGACTGATAAAGGGAGCGGTATTCAGCATGTGTGTGTGTGTGTGTGTGTGTGTGTGTGTGTGTACCTAGAGGAACGACACAGTGAAGAGATCCATCACAGTTTAAAGGATTAGTCATCTCTGGCCAGGACACCAGGCTCCATCTCAAATGGTATCCTATTGTAGAACACTACTTTTGACCGAGGCCCATAGGGCTCAGGTCAAAAGTAGTGCACTTTATTAGGGAATAGGGTGCCATATGGGACGCAGCACCACAACACCACAAGGACCAGGAACAGGATTGGGAAACAATGGTCTAGGCTCTAGGGGATAGATGTGCTGCTGTTGGGTGAACAGTTTCCAAATGTATTTACATCAGGATATTGTCAATCAAAGGCAATAACAAACATAATGTTAAATTACTATAGTACAAAGTACAACTGTTTCTATTGAGAGATTACTGTCCCAAACCTTGACTACTAAATTTCATGTTTGAAAGTAAATGTTTTTTATTTTATTTCAATAGAACATCTTAAGTTGTTTATTTATGACATTGAAAGATACTGATCTAATTAGTAGTTTTGTTTATATAGAAGAAGTCTCTGTCACTACACCCACTTTAAAAGAGTGTAGTGTGAACATGGCTTAAGCAACAACCCTACAGACATCACCAGGTGATGGGATGCACCCCTCTTGCAAACACTATGGACACATGGTGAGTAGTCTGTCTGCAAACACTATGGACACATGGTGAGTAGTCTGTCTGCAAACACTATGGACACATGGTGAGTAGTCTGTCTGCAAACACTATGGACACATGGTGAGTAGTCTGTCTGCAAACACTATGGACACATGGTGAGTAGTCTGTCTGCAAACACTATGGACACATGGTGAGTAGTCTGTCTGCAAACACTATGGACACATGGTGAGTAGTCTGTCTGCAAACACTATGGACACATGGTGAGTAGTCTGTCTGCAAACACTATGGACACATGGTGAGTAGTCTGTCTGCAAACACTATGGACACATGGTGAGTAGTCTGTCTGCAAACACTTTGGAGAAAATTTGTGAGCAAGTTGGTCAGTCTTTGTGTATTTGTAAGAAGTGTCACTACCGAACATTTAATATATCAAAAAATATGAAGAAGACAATGCTCTCTGATCATTGGCTGGTCACTCCCAACCCATAGGAATCCCTGTCCAGTTGACAACTTTTAAATTGTGGAAGCCCTCAATGGCAACATCTATACCAAAACAAGTTATTTTTCATTTGGAGTCCTTTGTTTATTTCTGTGATTGACACTTGACACCAAAACTCCTGTTATTTTGCCTAAATAAAAATAAGGTGAACTGATAATTTAAACATCTAACAACATAATTAATTTGATGCGTAAGCGATTCAGTCAATCAACAAGTTTCAGATTCATACAATCAACATTGAACATTTTCCAGAGAACAATAGATATTATATTTTCTCTACATTCAATTGAAAATATTTTGAAAATCAGTTTAAAATCCTGTTTTTACTGAATAGAGTAATCTGGTATGCAAATACAATTTCCAAAATGTATCTGTAATAGAAGGTTCATCAGAATGATCACTACTGTCCATGGTTCTCCCTTCACTGCAACTTATAACTAAGTTTCAGAAGTGACACATTTAGTGGGGAGGTAAGGAATTCAGCTAAGCATTTCAAATATGCAATATAAAGTGTGTGACTAGTGTATACTATATGTCTACCTGACATGTGTTGGAAGGCATGTGTGCTGAAAGTTTGGGAGAAGTAGAATACAAAATGTTTCTACACCCAATATACACCACTTCTGTAGAATGACCCCATATAGGGAATAGGCTGTCATTCTGACTGGAAAACACAGCCTTTCTGACAGGTAACAGAAGACAGAAGATCACTGCAGAGGGAACAGCTTACCCTGTCGGTAGACATGCTGGAGTTGATCATTAGGCAGGAGGAATAAACAGTCTTCGACTTCACACGGTTTTCAGGCATGGAGTGTGTGTGTGCATAAGCGTGCATGTGTGCGTATGATTCTGTGTGTGTGTGTGTGTGTGTGTGTGTGTGTGTGTGTGTGACATCATGTATGTCATCTCTATAGGCCCTGTAATGCATGCACTCGAACGCACCTAAACACTATAGAGGGGACTGCATAGTGTGTGTGTGTGTACGTGTGTATGTGTGTGTGCGTGTGCATGTGCATGTGCATGCATGTGTGCTTATGCTAGTGTGCTAAAACAATGTGTGCATCTGAAATGGCACCCTATTCCAGGGCCCTAGTCAAAAGCAGTGCACTATATAGGGAATACCATGATATTTGAGACACAAACCTCCACCTATCCATGCCTGTTCACCTGCCTGGGCTACTGAGCTGAAGCTGAAGCATACACAAACAAGCTACCTGTTACACATTCCATGGACACACATGAAATATGAATGTTCATGGGATGGTTCCTTTACTGAACAGTTGACTATAAATGCCAGCATATTGCCTGCTCAGTATTCTACTGGGGATGTCTCTGGCATTCGTATTACCTAACTCCTACACTCTAAAAAGAAAAGGTTCCTGGAAGATCTTTTAGGGGTTCTTCAAATTGAAGCTGTGGAGGATCCTCTATAAATACCTCGAAGAACCCTTTTCTTCAAAGAACCCCCTTTAATTATTATTATTATTAATCAGCATAACAAGAACGCAATCTTTTGTTTGTTCATGTTTATTATCATTTTAGTGGCAAAGCAGAAGTCAAACATCTAAATATGAGATAAACTCTCAGCAGAGCTTCAAGTTCAATCAGTATATCCTCTGGCGTGTTAATGTGTTGATGACCTTCGTCTCCGTAGCCAGAATGATTTTGCAGTGCATGGTGATTGAGCGGGGGGTGGGGGGTGGGTGGGGGGGGGTGGGGGGGTGGGGGGGGGGGGGGGGGGGGGTTGAAGTCTGTGAATAGAAACATATACAGATGATCAACAAAGCGTGCACCTGACAGTATTGGTTTTGTATTAAATGTGAATGAAAGAACTGTTCACTTTTTTACAACGGTTTTCATACACACACACCTTGTCCAGAGACCTCTGGGATCTTCATTGAAGAGGTCAGGGGGGAGGAAGATGGCTGCTGTGACTGAGTCCTATAATGTTTTAGAGAAACCATTAATACAAATTAGATGATAGTCTACATGTGATCTGCATAACATTATGCGACAAACCAAAACCAATTGTACATATGTGCCTCCTCGTCAGTATACCTGCAGACATCTGGGGCCAATGCAGCTGTAGCCTAAAACATATTCTTACCTCTTTGTTGATTGACATCTGTTGAATTGTGACCATTTTCTGTTTTAGAAATACTTTTAAAAGGGAGAAAGTGCCAAACATTGCCATTTTCACAAATATGGAAAATTTGATGTTATAATCATAAAACAATATACATTTAGTGTCAGTCTTCTAGTAGTGGGTTTGGAGTCAGGCCCAGAGAGCAGAGGGTTCGAATAATTGTATTTATTTCTGGTACAAACGGTCAAGCCAAAAACAGTAGGTGCATAAACTGACCGGCCCAAACACAGGACCCAAACACAGGACCCAAACAGTCTGGAGAAAATAAAATAGGAATGAACATCCACAAACTAACAGAGGAAGAATCCCACACAAACCTAGACGGGCCTAACAGGCTTAAATAGACATAACTCAAGAAATAAAATAAGGGACAGGTGCAACCAATAAGACCAAACGAACAGAAAAGGAAAACGGGATCGGTGGCGGCTAGTAGACCGGCGACGACGACCGCCGAGCGCCGCCCGAACAGGCAGGGGAGCCACCTTCATTGAGAGTCATGATATTTAGATCAAACAAGGCAGAAACCTCAAACTGAGGAGATGTAAAACATGTTCAGTTAAGTACCTGCACCTGCTGTTTTCTCCAATTCAAATCCAAAGTTAGGTTCCTGCAGGAACCTAGGAGGTTCCTCGACGATCCCCACCTCCTATGGGGTTCTTGGAAATACCTTTTAACGGGAATGTTTCAGTGGTACAAATCCTAAGGTTCTTCAGAGATCTTTGTTTATCCTTCATTTATCTATTTATAAAATAGCCATTATATGGTTGAGTGGAAGAAAATGAGAAGAGCCCTGGATAACAGCAACACATGCACTATCAGACGATAACATCATTCATCTACACTGAGCATTTCAACATAAGGGGTCTCACAAATGACACCCTATTCCCTGTACAGTGCACAACTTTTAACCAGAGCCCTTTGGGTCTTGGTCAAAAGTAGTGCACTATCAAAGTAGTGCACTATATAGAGAATGGTGCCATTTGAGACGTAATGACTGACAGTCCTATTCAGCTCAACCCGAGGTCCCCATCAACACTAACAATTCCCTCAGACAACTCATAAAGACAGAACAGTCTCTACTAAGAGGTACATTTGCATGATAATAATATTGTGTCAGTTGGAGCGGCAAAACCTTGGACCCGATATAGCTGAACTGCTCTTCTATTTGACTGACAGCTCTGTGTGTGTGTGTGTGTGTGTGTGTGTGTGTGTGTGTGTGTGTGTGTGTGTGGGTGTGTGTGTGTGTGTCACGGAAGGCTGGTAAGGGGAGGACAGATAATAATTATGGCTGGAATGGAGTCAATGGAAACCATGGAAACCGTGTGTTTGATAACATTCCATCAATTCCGTTCCAGCTATTACTATGACTCTGTCTTCCCTAATTAAGGTGCCACCAGCCACCTGTGGTGTGTGTGTGTGGTCCTCTTCTATCTGACTGACACCTCTGAGGCTCGAGGCTCTAACAGCTGCATGTTGCCTACTGTTGCATTATTCACATTATATTCATAGGTGTCACATAGAATTCAACTAACAGTGATGGCGAAGATGGCAATGCTGATACGTGTGTGTGTGTGTGTGTGTGTGTGTGTGTGTGTGTGTGTGTGTGTGTGTGTTTGCGTGTGCGTGCGTATGTGTGTGTGTGTGTGTGTGTGTGTGTGTGTGTGTGTGTGTGTGTGTGTGTGTGTGTGTGTGTGTGTGTGTGTGTGTGTGCGTGTGTGTGTGTGTGTGTGTGTGTGTGTGTGTGTGTGTGTGTGTGTGTGTGTGTGTGTGTGTGTGTGTGTGTGTGTGTGTGTGTGTGTGTGTGTGTGTGTGTGTGTGTGTGTGTGTGCGTATGTGTGTGTGTGTGTGTGCGTGTGTGTGTGTGTGTGTGTGTGTGTGTGTGTGTGTGTGTGTGTGTGTGTGTGTGTGTGTGTGTGTGTGTGTGTGTGTGTGTGTGTGTGTGTGTGTGTGTGTGTGTGTGTGCGTGTGTGCGTGTGTGTGTGTGTGTGTGTGTGTGTGTGTGTGTGTGTACATGTATTTTATTTTGTAAATGTATTTTAACCTCATATTACCAGGTAACTTGACTGAGACACATTCTCATTTACAGCAATGACCTGTAGAAGAGTTACATGGGGAAGGAGAGGGGATTAATGAGCCAATTGGAAGTTGGGGTTGCCATTATGATATGAGGGTCAGATTGGGACCTCTCTAGGACCTCTCTAGGACCTCCCTAATCTCATTAGGCTCCTGGAATACTGGAATCATAATGATAGGAGTCTGAATGATCATGACTACCCATACCTCTTTCTCTCTCTAAAGCTTTATTGGAATGGAGAGTGTACTCTATCTTTCTCACTCTCTTTCTCTCTCTGTCTCTCCCTCTCCCTCTCTCTGTCCCTCTCTCTTGCTCGCGCTCTGTAGTCAATTCAATCTTTACAACTCAAAAGGCTTTATTGGCATGAAGAGTGCACTCTGTCTCTGTCTCTGTCTTAGTGTTATGAGAAGAGAAGCACCTGTGTAATCTAGGGCAGCCCCTGCTCTCTGCCAGCTCCTGTCTTTGTGGGCCAGGCAGGCAGCCTGCTTGGCATTGGCTGCTGTGATTGTGGTTGAGTCTGGGCCTTGACAAAGAGGCCCTGGGAGTCTGCCGCCTCAATTCAATTAAGCCCCTTAATGACGAAGGCTGGCTCAGGAGCTAGTGGGGAGAGCTGGCGCACTAGTTCGGCAGCGCCACGGGCCACGCACTAATCGCCTCAATGGTTATGCTAACAGGGAGAGAGGAGGGATGGGGGGGGGGGGGGCTGGTCACTTGGTGTGGCCATAAACCCCCACATTGGTGCCACAAAAGAGAGAAGATGATGAAGTGCAGGTTCGTGTAAGAATGCAAGAATGCACAGAAATGCAGTTTATAATGGTTGGCTGGGACCCCACTGTCAGGGGGAGGTGGGATATTTAAAAATACATCTCACAGAGGTTACTGCACATGCATGGAAACACGTTGCATTTAAGCACCCCCTACCTTACCTTTTCAACAAGCCGTCTGAGGTACAACGTTAAGCTGTGAATAAGGTCTATTCAATCCCCCGCTCTTCAACATCTCATTCTGCTCATGTCCTGTAAGACCCACACAATGCAGTTGGTATTCACTTAACAATGCAGACTTACTGAAACTTTGGAGTGGCAGTAGCCTCAAGGTTAGGTTACAGGCAGCCAGCCAAATAACAGAGTATACTTTATTTTCAACAACTTTTGAACATTGGTGAATTTTATATTTTTGCGTCATTGTAGGTCGGTATAAATTTGTATTGTATTCTTTCACAGTTTGACCATGAAAAGCTATGAGCTATGGGAGTTCACTCACAGCTGAATGTAAAGTCGTCCCTGAGAAGCGTAGCTACAATTGTTTTAATTTCATCTCTCATATGTTTCTTTTTTTGTCCTCCAGAGGGGTGTGACCTTTCTCAGTGTATGATCCATCATCTAATCAACTGTATTTCTGAAGCCCTTCTTACATCAGCAGATGACACAAAGTGCTTGTACAGAAACCCAGCCTAAAACCCCAAACAGCAAGAAACGCAGATGTAGAAGCACGGTGGCTAGGAAAAACTCCCTAGAAAGGCAGGAACCTAGGAAGGGTACATGGCCATTAAGGCCAGATCGTTCTTCAAGATGTTCAAACGTTCATAGATGACCAGCAGGGTCATTAGGGTTATCCATCCCACAGACCTAACTTTATAAAAGTCAGCTTTCAAAACAAAGTTACATTCTCCTGAATCAGCCAATGAATGAGCCAGGCCTAAGGTGAATGTTTGTCGGTTATTTCCAAGTCAGAACAAGTCAGAAAATTAATCTTCAGACAGATTGGCAGACAGAATGATGAACACTTGATGCTAAAGATTGACAGTGGATATCAATGAGACCAACCTGCATTCAAAGGTTCAATAAAAAATAATAATAGACAGACTGACAGACTTCCGGCTAACCTATAGATAGATAGAGATTAAATGAAACAAAACACCCACCATCAGCCGGTCTTGCCATCTGTCCCCAGCCAGAGAGGAGAGTTGTCCCCTGGACAGCTGCCTGGCCTGGCTGTACTGTAGCCCCAGCAGGCTGTGCAGTACCTGGCTCTCAGCCCCAACCTCCAGCCAAGCCCTGTCAGCAAGCATGGAGCTCCACACCAGCTGGAGGCCACAGGCATTAGTCTTGAACCTGTGGGGACAAAAGGAGAAAAGAGTTCAGTATCTTTGGTGCTGATATAGACTGGCCACTGTGCTGTCTGCTGCTTTAGGGAGGAGCTTGAGGCCAAGGGCTCAACTAGTATATCCAGATAACGATGCGGTTTAACGCTGGCCTCACACAGTGTAAACATTTCAAATATCTCCACCCGCCATTGCATTTATTTGGGTTGGGTTAGGGTTGGCTAACCCTACCTCTTTTCCTAACCTTAACCTACGTCTCTTTAAACCTCTTAAATGTAAAGTCCTATATTCAGGGACCCTTTTTGATTTGTTTTATTCAATTAAGTCTGGTATGAGAACGGTAGCCCCTATCTGCAAACGCAGGGTATCTGCTGAAAGCTGACTATATTGGCTATTCATTGATGCCTTCAAATCTTTGGTATGACTTACTACCATATATGGGCATACACATGTATAATGGCTGTGCCGATGACCTTATTTCAAGGTGGCTGCTACTTACATTACGGTTAGCGTTGTGAAGTATAAACTAAATTAACACGGAATACGTTGATTCACACCGAAAGCCGGGACTCCACAGATCATGAGGATATCTTATGTGTCTGCCTGTGACCTACCGTTATTCATCACCAGCCTCGAGAGTCAAAATGTTTATTTTACACACCGTTTTCACCAAACAGCAATAATCTTACAAGGTAAGCTTCCATTTGGTGTGTGTTTGAGCTATAGCTACATGGGTGGTATCAAATGAATCCTTAGGTTGGTAGGAACAAATACTGCATATTGCCAATATTATCTGATGATGTATGACTTAATGGCAACATCGAATGTCCACCGAGTGACTATATCTTTGCGCATCAAAAATATGATGTTGCCTGCTTACGCGCTGAGGCATCCATATCTCCTGTATGTCCCCCGACACCACCACAATGTTTGAGAGAGGTTGATGTTGTAGGAATTTAGTTTTTATAGTGAACAATAACTTTAAGGCACATCCAGTGTGCATAAACAGTGCAATTACCACATTAGCACACTTTGGAGATGTTGAAAGGACACCTGAATGTACCCTGGATACCCCAGAACACCACCACAATGTTTGAGTGAAGCTGATATGGTATAAATTGTGTTTTTATGCTGAACAAATAATATTTAGGGATTGCAAATATGTTATAGCACTGGAATTATCTAATGTTCATACATATGTCACTTTGGAGAGGTTTAGAGGGACACACCTGACACAACTTACTAAAACATCTGCCCATTTCTAATTGTTAGATGTATCAATCCCATTTACAGTGCCTTGCGAAAGTATTCGGCCCCCTTGAACTTTGCGACCTTTTGCCACATTTCAGGCTTCAAACATAAATATATATTATATGAAGAATCAACAACAAGTGGCACACAATCATGAAGTGGAACGACATTTATTGGATATTTCAAACTTTTTTAACAAATCAAAAACTGAAAAATTGGGTGTGCAAAATTATTAGTAGTTCTTATTTTCTGGATTTCGTTTTGTATTTTTGTCGATTGCTGAACATTTATCACTTGCTGTAAATAAAACACCTGACTTTACCTGGGAGACTGTTATCCAGCAGCTTCTTGCCATCTCCCTTGGCCTGAGCAAGTTTTCTCAATCCAAACCAGTCAAATGGGAGAAATACGCAGGAATCTGTATTCTGTGTGGGCAAAACATGTAGAAATGTGTGATGTTACACATCTCTCACTCTCGCTCTCTCTCCCTCTTGCTTTCTCTCTCTTTCTTTCACCCTCATCAAACTGGCTAAGGCTTTTTAGAATAGACGTTCAGCGATGACATCTAGTGTTAGAGATACGTACATGCATTGATGCTCAGGGATTATCATATTGAATGATAATACATTAGAGATAACATAGATTATTCTCTACATGAGTTTGATCAGTAGCCCAGGCCTATGTGATGGAGATAAGTAGGCTGAAGAAAGAAGTGAAGAAGCAAGGCCACACCTTAAGGTGAATGTTCTTTCAGTAGATTAATAATTGTTTTCATATTTGGGGAACACTTTACTTGACGCCCAGCGTCATAACACGTTATGACTTTGTCATAACCATGTCATAATATGTCAAAACAGCTGATATGACTTGTCATAACCATGTCATAATATGTCAAAACAGCTGATGTGACTTGTCATAACCATGTCATAATATGTCAAAACAGCTGATATGACTTGTCATAACCATGTCATAATATGTCAAAACAGCTGATATGACTTGTCATAACCATGTCATAATATGTCAAAACAGCTGATATGACTTGTCATAACCATGTCATAATATGTCAAAACAGCTGATGTGACTTGTCATAACCATGTCATAATATGTCAAAACAGCTGATATGACTTGTCATAACCATGTCATAATATGTCAAAACAGCTGATATGACTTGTCATAACCATGTCATAATATGTCAAAACAGCTGATATGACTTGTCATAACCATGTCATAATATGTCAAAACAGCTGATATGACTTGTCATCATAACCTGTTATAACATGGACCTACAAAACGTACCACACAAGGCAAAACATTGCATTATACCATAGCCTACATGTCAACAGTATGTTTATGTTGTATATATATTAAATTATCATTGTAATTGCGGACACATTGATGTCAGACATGCACCTACCCTAAAGCTCTGTTGTGGATGACTGGGATGAATGCTGGAGCAGATTTCAGGAGCAGGTCAAGACACCCTCTTTCTGACTGATGACTGTTAAAAGGGCATGTACTGTATGTGATAGGCCTATCTGGCTTATATCATTATGATAGTCATAATCTTTTTTGACTGTCATAAAGTGTCTTCCTAGTCCAAGTAAAGTAACACAGGATGGTCATAAATCTCCATGACAGTGGCAGAAAATTATTTTAAATATGATGAAAAAAACCATGACTAATTTATTAATTACAACATCAACAAAGGATAAAAGAAACAAACTTTTAAACGAAATTACAACACCAACAAAGGATTTAAGAAACAAACTTAAACTAAATCAATTTTCTTTGCAGGGAAAAACTAATTTCTGGGTTTGTGGGTTTTGATACGCCTATGCAGGTCTGATAACCAGTCATAAAATAATGCAATATATGTCACAACAGGTGTAAATATATGGGTCATGACAATGTTTGACCATATTATGACAGGTTATGACATACAGTATTATGATGTGGTTATGACCATGCCATAAAGTGTCATGGCACTGGGTGTCAAGTAAAGTGTCATGGTACTGGGCGTCAAGTAAAGTGTCATGGTACTGGGCGTCAAGTAAAGTGTCATGGCACTGGGTGTCAAGTAAGGTGTTATGGTACTGGGTGTAAAGTAAAGTGTCATGGTACTGGGCGTCAAGTAAAGTGTTATGGCACTGGGTGTCAAGTAAAGTGTCATGGCACTGGGTGTCAAGTAAAGTGTTATGGCACTGGGTGTCAAGTAAAGTGTTATGGCACTAGGTGTCAAGTAAAGTGTCATGGCACTGGGTGTCAAGTAGAGTGTTATGGCACTGGGTGTAAAGTAGAGTGTTATGGTACTGGGTGTCAAGTAAAGTGTTATGGCACTGGGTGTCAAGTAAAGTGTTATGGTACTGGGTGTCAAGTAAAGTGTCATGGTACTGGGCGTCAAGTAAAGTGTCATGGCACTGGGTGTCAAGTAAGGTGTTATGGTACTGGGTGTAAAGTAAAGTGTCATGGTACTGGGCGTCAAGTAAAGTGTTATGGCACTGGGTGTCAAGTAAAGTGTCATGGCACTGGGTGTCAAGTAAAGTGTTATGGCACTGGGTGTCAAGTAAAGTGTTATGGCACTAGGTGTCAAGTAAAGTGTCATGGCACTGGGTGTCAAGTAGAGTGTTATGGCACTGGGTGTAAAGTAGAGTGTTATGGTACTGGGTGTCAAGTAAAGTGTTATGGCACTGGGTGTCAAGTAAAGTGTTATGGTACTGGGTGTCAAGTAAAGTGTTATGGCACTGGGTGTCAAGTAAAGTGTCATGGCACTGGGTGTCAAGTAGAGTGTTATGGCACTGGGTGTAAAGTAGAGTGTTATGGTACTGGGTGTCAAGTAAAGTGTTATGGCACTGGGTGTCAAGTAAAGTGTCATGGCACTGGGTGTCAAGTAGAGTGTTATGGCACTGGATGTAAAGTAGAGTGTTATGGCACTGGGTGTCAAGTAGAGTGTTATGGCACTGGGTGTCAAGTAGAGTGTCATGGCACTGGGTGTCAAGTAAAGTGTCATGGCACTGGGTGTCAAGTAAAGTGTCATGGCACTGGGTGTCAAGTAAAGTGTCATGGCACTGGGTGTCAAGTAAAGTGTCATGGCACTGGGTGTCAAGTAAAGTGTTATGGCACTGGGTGTCAAGTAAAGTGTGATGGCACTGGGTGTCAAGTAGAGTGTTATGGCACTGGGTGTAAAGTATAGTGTTATGGCACAAGGTGTCAAGTAAAGTGTCATGGCACTGGGTGTCAAGTAAAGTGTCATGGTACTGGGTGTCAAGTAGAGTGTTATGGTACTGGGTGTCAAGTAAAGTGTTATGGCACTGGGTGTCAAGTAAAGTGTTATGGCACTGGGTGTCAAGTAAAGTGTTATGGCACTGGGTGTCAAGTAAAGTGTTATGGTACTGGGTGTCAAGTAAAGTGTTATGGCACTGGGTGTCAAGTAGAGTGTCATGGCACTGGGTGTCAAGTAAAGTGTTATGGTACTGGGTGTCAAGTAAAGATGGGTGCTGTTAATCAGCTAGGATGTCTATCAGATGTAATTATTAATTCATACATTAATACAACACCTCCTTATGAGAGCAAGGAGCTATTTACTTTTTGCTAATAATCTGCAATCAAAATTAAATTTCTCACTTGGCACAGATATCAGTTCAATGTTTTTATGTACGTTTGGCTGAGTTGTCACCTATTGTGAATTCAGTGTGAAAAAGAGGACATTCCCTTTACATTGATGACTTTTTGTAAATCCAATCAGTTTTCCACATTGATTCCATGTCATCAAGTATGTTTTGTTGTTGTTGAACTGATGTGGAAATGATATTGATTCCATGTCATCAAGTATGTTTTGTTGTTGTTGAACTGATGTGGAAATTATATTGATTCCATGTCATCAAGTATGTTTTGTTGTTGTTGAACTGATGTGGAAATGATATTGATTCAATGTCATCAAGTATGTTTTGTTGTTGTTGAACTGATGTGGAAATGATATTGATTCCATGTCATCAAGTATGTTTTGTTGTTGTTGAACTGATGTGGAAATGATATTGATTCAACCAGTTTTTTGCCTGGTGGGGTGCTATGCCTTAATGTAATAGGCCAGGGTTTTCAAACCTTTCCTCGGGACCTCCAGCCTTTCCATGTATTGTAACTATTCCACAGCTAGCATGCCTGATTCAACTTGTCAACTAGTCATCAAGCCCTTGAATAGGTGAATCAGGTGAGCTAGTTCAGGGCTACAACAACATTGTGTGGAACGTCTGGGAGAGATGTTTGAAAACCACTGTAGTAGACTTTCAGGCTCTGAGGTTTGATATATCGGCCATTTCAGCACCATGGACAGCGCCCGCCTGACCGCACGAGACTGTAGGGCAGAATGTCGCAAATGAGTGCACTGCAATTTCGCTGCACTGATTGCTTTGAAATAACATAGGCTTTTGTCATTTAGCACGAGTTGTGACGGTGTGTCACCTTTAATTTTCAAGTAGGCAAACGCACATGTGTCCTTTTCAAAATAAAATCCGGAAAATTAACAATCGCTTCTCATTGTGACGTACCGTTTTGGGGCTTTACAGTGATTTGTGATGCTACGCTATGAATCTGTGAACTGGCTTTATTTGAACTATTTTTACTAGATCCATGCACTGCAATGTAGGCAAAAAAATCCTATAGCCTACCATTATTCACATTAGGGAAGGTTATGCAATAATGCAATCCATGTATTTCATAAGCTATAGCGCACAGTTATGATTGCACAAATTAAATATTTTTCTGAAGAAAAAAATACATTGGTTTATTGTAGGTTTTGTGAAACGGGTTCTTTATGTTTGGTGATCTCTGGCTGAGCTGCATACACCGCTGCTCATGCGCCCAGGGTTGAAGGCTGTAGGGTGACTTCAGTTGCAGCATCCTATTTCAGCCTGGTCTCATAGAATAGAAGTAACATAGTAATTATAATCCTGGATTGGAACGAGTATGATATATTATGGTTGATATGGTTACATAAGGCAGATGATTACTTAAAGGAAAAATGAAAGTAGCCTTGTTGGTTGGAATGGATGGGTGGGCATACAACACAACATCTAGCAACCCAAGGTTGAGAGTTTTATTTTTTAAATTTTATTTCACATTTATTTAACCGGGTAGGCTAGTTGAGAACAAGTTCTCATTTGCAACTGCGACCTGGCCAAGATAAAGCATAGCAATTCGACACATACAACAACACAGAGTTACACATGGAATAAACAAAACATAGTCAATAATACAGTAGAACAAAAGAAAACAAAAAGTCTATATACAGTGAGTGCAAATGAGGTAAGGGAGTTAAGGCAATAAATAGGCCATGGTGGCGAAGTAATTACAATATGGCAATTACACACTGGAATGGTAGATGTGCAGAAGATGAATGTGCAAGTAGAGATACTAGGGTGCAAAGGAGCAAGATAAATAACTAAATTCAGTATGGGGATGAGGTAGGTAGATAGATGGGCTGTTTACAGATGGGCTATGTACAGGTGCAGTGATCTGTGAGCTGCTCTGACAACTGGTGCTTAAAGCTAGTGAGGGAGATATGAGTCTCCAGCTTCAGAGATTTTTGCAGTTTGTTCCAGTCATTGGCAGCAGAAAACTGGAAGGAAATATGACCAAAGGAGGAATTGGCTTTGGGGGTGACCAGTGAGATATACCTGCTGGAGCGCATGCTACGAGTGGGTGCTGCAATGGTGACCAGTGAGCTGAGATAAGGCGGGGCTTTACCTAGCAGAGACTTGTAGATAACCTGCAGCCAGTGGGTTTGGCGACGAGTATGAAACGAGGGCCAACCAACGAGAGCGTACAGGTGGTACAGGTCGGGTAGTTTCTGGAGCTTTGGTGACAGTTCAATTCTCATTGTGGACAATTTTGGCATTTTAGATCGGCTAACTTTTCAAATAATTACTACTTTTCAGCTACTTTTCAACTACTTAGCATGTTAGCTAACTCTTTGCCTAACCTTAACGTTAACCATTTTAGCTAACTCTTCCCCTTCCCCTAACATTTTAAAATAACTCCTAAACTTAACCCTAACCCTATCCCCTAACCTAGCTAACATTAGCCAGCTAGCTAATGTTGGCCACCTAGCCACCTAGCTAGCTTCGTAACATATCATACGTTTTGCTAATTCGTAACAAATTGTATATTTAGAAAATTCGTAACATATTGTACAACGTGCAAATTCGTAAAATATTTTGCATTTTGAAAATTCTTAACAAATAATATGAATTGTAATTTGTAAAATAACACATGAAATGGGTGATGGACATCCACAAATGAATACATGCCATACAAAACGTAACATACCATACCAAAATGAGTATCTCGGATTTACATAAATAATATTTCGAAATGCTCTGAGACCAGGTTGCCTATTTCCAGATCGGAATGAATGGGCAGTTGTTTTCTGTTCATTGCGAAGTAAAGAGGGAGTGCTGAATGTTGCAATAGAGTATCGTCAGTTTACCGCCAGACAGCAGCATCACCTTGACGATGTAGCCGAACAACAACAGCAAACTCGCCAATTTTGATTTGGGACCAACGTTGCTCAATTCAGAGCTCACTGTGTGCTTGCTTTGTCCGGGACGTTAGCGCTGCCACACGACACTTCGGATGAGTCTTGGATAGTGCTCAGGGGAATTTAGCCTAGAGTTCATCACCGTTTTTGTAATGCTTTTCTTTTACAACTAATATTACCATCAGAAGCGTTGCTGATCTTTACCGTGCCAATTATTTAGCTAATGGGTCGTTTTAGTGGATGTTCCCTCATGATTTCAGTGAGAAGATGACTGCATTTACTTTGCTCTGCTCGGTCGTGTGATTGCAGTGGGATAGCGGACGCTCACATTCAACGCTGGACTGAGATAGCATAGTTGTTCTAATCAAATATAAAGATTGTTTTGTTTTTTATCAGTCTCGTGCTTATCTTTGATGACAATTGCCTAGCGCTGGCATAAGTTTGAGTTGCCATAGACCGCCAAAAGACACAGAACCTAAACGTCGTTTCAACTTCTAGTCGTTTTTTTGACAACAGTCTTGACGGAGGAAGAATATGTTGATGAAGGAATATAGAATATGTATGCCGCTCACTGTGGAAGAGGTAAGTTAGGGTACTTATATCTCCCAGTTTTTGTGAACATTTTGCGTTTTCTTCTGTCCTACTAAACCTAAAACTGTGAAAGGTTTAGGCTGTTGCATGGTAGGTATCGCGTTGGTCATTGTATGGAATGTCTACCATGCTAGTTGCAAACTGGATGGAGTAGGTAGTTATGCCATTTTCTTGTGAAGAACTTTTGTACCACACTGATTGTAGGAGCTATTTAGAGTACTGTAGACTAAACCACAGGGTGGTGCTGTTGGAAGTATGCTAGGCCTACGCCATACTTCCCTTGTTTGGTTTATTGGCTTTAAGTGCCAAATCTTCACATGCATATCTAAGACACCAAGCAAAACATGTAGAGATGTTACAGTATGTTGTTGTCTGTGTGTGTCACTCTGCTAGCCTACTCATACGACCATCAGTTAGGACTTGTGTCACTCTGCTATTCTACTCATATGACCATCAGTTAGGACTTGTGTCACTCTGCTAGTCTACTCATACGACCATCAGTTAGGACTTGTGTCACTCTGCTAGCCTACTCATACGACCATCAGTTAGGACTTGTGTCACTCTGCTATTCTACTCATACGACCATCAGTTAGGACTTGTGTCACTCTGCTATTCTACTCATACGACCATCAGTTAGGACTTGTGTCACTCTGCTAGCCTACTCATACGACCATCAGTTAGGACTTGTGTCACTCTGCTAGCCTACTCATACG
The DNA here is from genome assembly GCF_045791955.1 of Oncorhynchus clarkii lewisi. NCBI lineage: Eukaryota > Metazoa > Chordata > Actinopteri > Salmoniformes > Salmonidae > Oncorhynchus > Oncorhynchus clarkii. Next base: position 54,436,253 of record NC_092159.1, on the reverse strand, counting down.
ACCATCAGTTAGGACTTGTGTCACTCTGCTAGCCTACTCATACGACCATCAGTTAGGACTTTTGTCACTCTGCTAGCCTACTCATACGACCATCAGTTAGGACTTGTGTCACTCTGCTAGCCTACTCATACGACCATCAGTTAGGACTTGTCACTCTGCTAGCCTACTCATACGACCATCAGTTAGGACTTGTGTCACTCTGCTAGCCTACTCATACGACCATCAGTTAGGACTTGTGTCACTCTGCTAGCCTACTCATACGACCATCAGTTAGGACTTGTCACTCTGCTAGCCTACTCATACGACCATCAGTTAGGACTTGTGTCACTCTGCTATTCTACTCATATGACCATCAGTTAGGACTTGTGTCACTCTGCTAGCCTACTCATACGACCATCAGTTAGGACTTGTGTCACTCTGTAACTACAATGCCTCTGTAACTGTTTTCCCTCTGGTACAAATATAGAGTTAACTGATCGAAAGTGTTTGCTACCCTTCCCCAGACCTGTGCCTCGACACATTCCTGTATTGGAGCTCTACAGACAATTCCTTCGACCTCCTGGCTTGGTTTTTGCTCTGACATGCACTGTCAACTGTGGGACCTTTTATATAGACAAATCATGTCCAAATCATGTAAATTTACTACAGGTGAACTCCAATCAAGTTGTAGAAACATCTCAAGGATGATCAATGTAAAGAGTATGCACCTGAGCTCAATTTCGAGTCTCATTGCAAAGGGTCTGAATACTTATGTAAATAAGGTATTTCAGTTTTTTTTATTTTTGATAAATTAGCTAACATTTCTAAAAACCTGGGTTCGCCTTGTCATTATGGGCTATTGTGTGTAGATATATAAAAAAAAATCAATTTTAGAATAAGGTTGTAACATAACAAAATGTGGAAAAGGTGAAGGGGCCTGAACACTTTCCGAATGCACTGTATGTGGGGGTGTTCATTCCCTTAATTTAAAGACACAAGTAAACTCCTGTAATGATCATTAGTATTTCCTATTTGTGTCCTTTTAGGGATGGTTTCTAAGAAATGACTTCATTTAAAAATAACTGGATCGTTCACATGTTGTTCTATAGTGAAAGAAATATAAATGCAACATGCAAAAAATGTCAGATTTTTACAGAGTTACAGTTCATATGAGGAAATCAGTCAATGGAAATAAATGAATTGATGGATTTCTCATGACTGGGAATACAAATATGCATCTGTGGGTCACAGATGCCTTTAAAAGGCAGGCGCGTGGATCAGAAAACTAGTCAGTATCTGGAATTTTTCGATGGGAAGTTAAGCCCTAGGAAATTTTGCTTAAATTCATCTAAAAGTTAGCTAATAACAGTGAACCTTTTTTGTGGGATACACGTAAGGCAATTCTACGTCTTGTGGCATATTTTGGTTAAACTATCCTCAATTCAATGGAATTGCAACCCTCTGCCTGCACAGTACACTCTTCCATCACATGTACAGCTGATTCTCAAGATCTTGCACACAAATGAGATGCTATTGAGCCCACACTACTACACTGTCAGAGGCAAGGACTACATGCTTTTTGATTACAAAACTGGGTGGGGTGAATATATTTTATATGGCATACATGATTTTTTTGTTAACTAGTAAATAGTAGCCTAAATGTGTTTTAAATCATTTCTAACTTTTTAACAATTTATGCTAATTATTTTTTGATACCATGTAGGTTTTAGCATGCTTGAGCCTGCTAACTGAGGAGTGTTAATTCACCTGTTTCCATACATGTTTAATTTTAAAACATTTGTCTTACAAAGGTGTTGTTTAATCTATCTGTTTAACTATTTATCTGTACATGAAATTGTATTTGTTTTTTAAAAACCTATTTAAAAAAAATCTTTACAGGAAAATGCCACGGGCGCTATCTGATGTGTGGAGACATTTCCCAGCAGCTAATGTAGAAGGAAAAGCTGTGTACTTTTGCAAATACTGTGCCAAATCATATGTGAAAAATGCAACAAAGATGCAGAATCATCTGGCCAAGTGCATAAAGTTCCCTCAGCGCTCACAACAAGCAATCTCTGACAAAAGTCCCTACACTTCTATTCGAGGTGAAAATGATGAATCCGACACCTTAGCGATAGCAACAGCTCATGGTCCTCCTGGAATCTGATGTTTTTTTGACTTAGTGGAGGAACGTAGTCAGAGAAATGCTGATGAATGTCTTGCTCGATCTGTGTATACAACTGGTTCATCTCTGATGCTCACTGGCAATGTGTATTGGAAGAGATTTCTGAATGTTCTTCGCCCAGCATACACTCCTCTAACCAGACATGCATTGTCTACTCATTTGCTGGATGCAGAGTTCAACAGAGTTTAAGTGAAGGTCAAGCAAATCATAGAGAATGCAGACTGTATTGCAATCATCTCTGATGGGTGGTCGAATGTTCGTGGGCAAGGAATAATTAAACTACATCATCTCCACCCCTCAACCAGTATTCTACAAGAGCACAGAAACAAGGGACAACAGACACACCATTCTCTACATTGCAGATGAGCTGAAGGCAGTCATCAATGACCTTGGACCAAAGAAGGTATTTGCACTGGTGACAGACAATGCTGCGAACATGAAGGCTGCTTGGTCTAAAGTGGAGGAGTCCTACCCTCACATCACACCCATTGGCTGTGCTGCTCATGCATTGAATCTGCTCCTCAAGGACATCATGGCACTGAAAACAATGGATACACTCTACAAGAGAGCCAATGAAATGATTAGGTATGTGAAGGGTCATCAAGTTAGAGCAGCAATCTACCTCACCAAGCAAAGTGAGAAGAATAAGAGCACCACATTGAAGCTGCCAAGGAACACCCGTTGGAGAGGTGTTGACATCATGTTTGACAGTCTTCTAGAGGTAAAACAGTCTGCCGATATGGACAGCCCCATCAAGAGGAGTCTCCTGGATTATGTATTTTGGGAGAGAGTGGTAAGCAGCCAGAAACTCCTGAAACCTATAGCAGTTGCCATTGCACGGATTGAGGGACAATTCCATCCTGTCTCATGTTCAGACCCTGCCTGCAGATGTAAGAGAATAAATCCGTATTGCCCTGCCCACTTCACTGTTGCTCCAAGCAGAGGAAACTGCAGTTCTGAAATACATCAAAAAGCGTGAAGACTTCTGCCTGAAGCCCATACATGCCGCAGTGTACATGTTGGACCCCAAGTATGCTGGCAGGAGCATCCTGTCTGGTGCAGAGATCAACAAGGCCTATGGTGTCATCACTACTGTGTCTCGCCACCCTGGCCTGGATGAGGGTAAGGTTCTTGGCAGTCTGGCGAAGTACACTTCCAAGCAAGGGCTTTAGGATGGAAATGCAATATGGCAGTCGTTCCAACATATCTCATCAGCTACCTGGTGGAAGGGACTTTGTGGATCTGAGGCTCTTTCCCCTGTTGCCTCCTCCATCCTCCAAATCCCACCAACATCGGCCGCCTCAGAGCGCAACTGGTCCATGTTTTGGAACACACACACCAAAGCACGCAACAGGCTGACCAATACATGGGTTGAAAAATTGGTGGCCTTCCGGGCAAATTTGAGGCTTTTTGAGCCTGACAACGAGCCATCCTCAACAAGGTTAGAAAGTGATAGTGAAGATGAGGCCTCAGAGTTTGATGTTCAAGAGGTGGACATTGAGGAGGTCCAGGGAGAAGACATGGAAGCCTGAGAGGAAGACAACCAAGGCTTTAGTTTCTAGACTGTCATTTTACAGATGTATGTTGAAAACATTGTTGGGAGATGTGATGGATCATTGGGGATCCTTCAATATTCCCTTTTGTTGTTCAGTGAAATCATCCCATGTGAAGAGTCAACTCATTTAATTAAAGTTAAATTCATAACTAAATCGATTTTTAAATTTCTATTGGAAGGATTTAATCATTTGCAATTATGTCTACTTATGATAAGGTAAAAGGTTTATGTTTATGTCTCCATATGATATGGTAAATATATCCAATGCAAAAAACATCTACATTTCACTGGTATTAATATTAATTTGCATATATTACCATTAATTCCAATATATTCCCGTTAATTCCCACGGAAGGTTTCCACCTCTGAATATTCCCCAAAATGTGCAACCCTATCTGGATGTTTTTAGTTCAGCTCATGAAACATGGGACCAACACTTTACATGTTGTGTTAGTATTTTTGTTCGGTATATAATGTATATTTAAACATTTTGAACTTAAAAAATTAAGCTTTGTAAAAAAAAAAGAGTCAACTCCAAAATTTTATAATGGTTTTATGAGTTCTGTCACATATCATCTCTACAGCTGCATCCCAGACAGGGTCTGTAGTTGTTGTGAAGCACTGTGTGTTGTTCCTGATTAGAGGAAACACTCCCACCGTGGCCACTCTAACCATACAACATTGGTCTGCTGGCACCGCAGTGCTTTTCAATTTTGTCGACAAAATTTTGCAGATGTGTTCACAGGCTGTGGGAGTTTCCTGGCTGCGAGACACTGGCAGTTAATTTACTGCATTCTGGGATGATGAGATACAGTACGTTTGATCTCAGGGGCATTACACTTGATCTTCAATGGGCAGAAAAACTATTTTAGTTCCCTGTGGATTATATTACTGTATCTTCAGAGAGAGAGAGAGAGAGAGAGAGCTCTGCTACCCACAGACTGTTTGTTTGATGCCAGAATAGGATCCTGAGCCTTCTTTGTTTCATGACCTTGCTGTGTTCTGATACCCCTGCCCTCAGTCATGACCTGAGAGAGGTTTATGGTATATGCAGGGAATGATGGTATGTGTTCCTGCTAAGGCCAAACAATGATAGCTTGTGGGGGGACAAAAGCCCTTAGTATAGTCCTTCTGGAGAAGTAAGCCTATGACTTCCTGACCTCGCAGCACACAAATCTGCATTTCAGAATCTTTGTTACTTTCTGTCTGACCCTGTGTATCAACTTGTAACTCTTGAACATCTTGGTTGAAATGATAAATTAAGGCCCTCTTCAACCTTTAGATTCCGGTTTGCTATAAGATGATGACCAGAGTTGACACTGCATTCCTCTATTCCTCAGCAAGAGGAATCATCTGTTTCCCCTGAAACATCAATTAGGCCTATTACTGTGTCATAAAGTCACAGGATCCAGGAGTCATTACACCCATTCCAAACATGTCAACACTTCACAAGAACAAGGTTCTCTTACGTAAAAATAAGCTAATTAACCCTTAGTTGCCATGGAAATGTCATAAAGGGGTGTAAGTCATAAAGTCAACCGAAAATCTTTCTGTCACGGCCGTCTGGAAGGAATAAGTAGTCCAAAGCGCAGCGTGGTGAGCGTACATTTTCTTTATTTGATAAAAATGTTGCCAACAAAACAAAGAAACGACCGTGAAGCTTAACTGGGCGATAATGCCACTAACAAAGTTAACTACCCACACTGAAAGGAGGGAAAAAGGGCTACCTAAGTTTGATTCCCAATCAGAGACAACGATCGACAGCTGTCCCTGATTGAGAACCATACCCGGCCAAAACATAGAAATAAAGGAACCTAGAAATCAAAAAATAGAATGCCCACCCCACATCACACCCTGACCTAACCAAATAGAGAAATAAAACGTCTCTCTAAGGTCAGGGCGCAACACTTTCTGCTTATAGAGACACGTACCTATGGACCCTCTTTAGGTCTCTACAGAACATTGACTTAGGTGTTTCTATATGGACCATCTTTAGGTCTCTACAGAACATTGACTGAGGTGTTTCTATATGGACTCTCTGGTCTCTACAGAACATTGACTGAGGTGTTTCTATATGGACCATCTTTAGGTCTCTACAGAACATTGATTGAGGTGTTTCTATATGGACCATCTTTAGGTCTCTACAGAACATTGACTGAGGTGTTTCTATATGGACTCTCTGGTCTCTACAGAACATTGACTGAGGTGTTTCTATATGGACCATCTTTAGGTCTCTACAGAACATTGACTGAGGTGTTTCTATATGGACCATCTTTACTCTCTGGTCTCTACAGAACATTGACTGAGGTGTTTCTATATGGATCACTTTAGGTCTCTGACATTGACTGAGGTGTTTCTATATGGACCATCTTTAGGTCTCTACAGAACATTGACTGAGGTGTTTCTATATGGACCATCTTTAGGTCTCTACAGAACATTGACTGAGGTGTTTCTATATGGACTCTCTGGTCTCTACAGAACATTGACTGAGGTGTTTCTATATGGACCATCTTTAGGTCTCTACAGAACATTGACTGAGGTGTTTCTATATGGACTCTCTGGTCTCTACAGAACATTGACTGAGGTGTTTCTATATGGACCATCTTTAGGTCTCTACAGAACATTGACTGAGGTGTTTCTATATGGACCATCTTTAGGTCTCTACAGAACATTGACTGAGGTGTTTCTATATGGACTCTCTGGTCTCTACAGAACATTGACTGAGGTGTTTCTATATGGACCATCTTTAGGTCTCTACAGAACATTGACTGAGGTGTTTCTATATGGACCATCTTTAGGTCTCTACAGAACATTGACTGAGGTGTTTCTATATGGACTCTCTGGTCTCTACAGAACATTGACTGAGGTGTTTCTATATGGACTCTCTGGTCTCTACAGAACATTGACTGAGGTGTTTCTATATGGACCATCTTTAGGTCTCTACAGAACATTGACTGAGGTGTTTCTATATGGACCATCTTTAGGTCTCTACAGAACATTGACTGAGGTGTTTCTATATGGACTCTCTTTAGGTCTCTACAGAACATTGACGGAGGTGTTTCTATATGGACTCTCTGGTCTCGCAGCAGGTACAGTCCAAACAAACACCTCAGTTACAATGCTTTATTTCCATGGTGACATTGTTTTGCCGTGGAAATGAGAGCGGTGAAGGTTATCCCTTTTAATAGACCGAGCACAGCAGAATAGTTTGACAGATGGCCTCTCATTTAGCTGCTGCGCGGGATGTGCAATTAACAGAAGGGACAGTGAGTTCAGGGTTTTAAGTCATTTTCTTTCAGGACTCTCCGCTTGCAGGTTGAAACTATTCGACTTTCAGAGTCCACTTAAAGGAGGAAATGATCAAAAGGACGAGGTTGAGAATGTTATCATTCAATGGGCATATCTGATGTGCTATATCCTATTACAACCACTTCAAAATAAAAGTATCCTATGTGTGCCATTACCATAACATCACTTCAAGCTCAATTCAATGTTATAGCTCCATAATGTCATGAATGACTAAAATAGCCTTGGCTTTTAATGCGGGACATATCTTTGTTCGATCTGTTCTATCTGTAGGCCATCTGTTGTTTCCAGGTGGTGCTTCAGTTTCTAATTCCCGCCTCCTGGACTTGAGCATATGGAATGGATTTATTTCCTCTTGTAACTACCCATCCCAGATCCGGGAGCGTAATCATCAACTGACACTAATTAGCATAACGCAACGGACATAAATATTACTAGAAAATATTAATATTCATGAAATCACAAGTGAAATATATTGAAACACAGCTTAGCCTTTTGTTAATCACCCTGTCATCTCAGATTTTGAAAATATGCTTTACAGCCAAAGCAAGACAAGCATTTGTGTAAGTTTATCGATAACCTAGCATAGCATTATGCCTAGCTAGCAGCAGGCAACCTGGTCACGAAAATCAGAAAAGCAATCAAATTAAATTGTTTACCTTTGATGATCTTCGGATGTTTTCACTCACGAGACTCCCAGTTAGAGAGCAAATGTTCCTTTTTTCCAAAAATATTATTTTTGAAGCCGAAATACCTCCATTAGTTTTTCACGTTTGGCTGAGAATTCGACCGGAAATTGTGGTCACGACAACGCCGAAAAATATTCCAAATTAGCTCCATAATATCGACAGAAACATGGCAAACGTTGTTTATAATCAATCCTCAAGGTGTTTTTCAAATATCTATTCGATAATATATCAACCGGAACAGATGGCTTCTTAGTAGGAAAGAGAGAAACAATGACCGCATTTGTCCTTTACGCACAAAACACTCTGAGAGACTTCAGCTGACCACTGACGCGTTTTCAAAATAAAAGCCTGAAACTATGTATTGTGACACTAGACACATTAGGGAAGCCATAGAAAAAGGAATCTGGTTGATATCTCATTCACTGCTCAATAGGGACACATAGGAACGCAGAGGTTTCTAAATAAGAGTCACTTCCTGATTGGATTTTTCTCAGGCTTTCGCCTGCAATAACAGTTCTGTTATACTCACAGACAATATCTTTACAGTTTTGGAAACTTTAGAGTGTTTTCTATCCTAAGCTGTCAATTATATGCATATTCTAGCATCTTGTCCTGACAAAATAGCCCGTTTACTTAGGGAACGTTATTTTTCCAAAAATGAAAATAGTGCCTCCTAGATTCAAGAAGTTTTTAAGCTTATTGGTATCTGTAGAGTGTTTGTTGTGTTTTGGTATGTTAGGAATAGTTGGCCTTACTGTCTTCACTACCCCTAGTGTTTCTTTGAGGTCGTAATGATTTAACCATCTACGTGACCAGGTGTACTATTCCCCACAGTTATTAACAAATGAGAACATTGCCTACTCCCCATTGAAGAGACCAAGTGAGAAAGTATCACCCTCTGAAGTCTATCGAACCTCATCCAACCGTATTGTTCTCTCATCAACCCCACCAGTAAATTGTTCTTGTGTGTTGCCGTGTGATTGTGATTATAGGTCTGTCACTATATCACGGCTCTGGACAGGCTTAGTCTAGCTGGCTGAACACTGGCGGTCTGGCCACTGGCTATAAACCAGATGGGGTTCTTTTTTTGGGCTCACTTGTGATTGAAGATTATATTTTCCCTCCCGACCAGGCTGCCGGTTTAATCTGTTGATGATATCACTGGACTGACCTCCAGTCAGTTTGATGACGTGGTCTAGCTCCAGCCAGTTGCATGGCAGTATGGATCTGTCTCAGAATTGAAATGACCCTTTGCATTTGTCTGAATGTTCACAAATAAGTATCTGTCAGATAAAAAACACATTTTTACCTTGAAATATCACAGACACAGTGCTTCAGACACAGTGCTTCAGAGACAGTGCTTCAGAGACAGTGCTTCAGAGGCAGATGGATGTTGGCCTATGCTATATCAAAAGCAAAGACTATATCAAGTGTTGATTATGTAAGCTACTTGTTTCTTTTAGTCCATTCAAGTAGAGAAAATCCTGGTGGTTACCTTGTTCTAACTACATCATAGCTCAATGCGTTTTCCTCAGCGTTGGGTAGGACACTTTCTAAATGTAATCTGTTAGTTACTAGTTACCTGTCCAAAATTGTAATCCGTAACGTAACTTTTGGATTACCCAAACTCAGTAATGTAATCGAATTACATTTCCCCCTTAAGAGGCATGAGAATGCATTTGGTGTCATCATAATGGCCTCTGACTTGTCGTCAGACTCGCTCAGGTGGAATAAACTTAAAGTTGCACCTTTTTTCAATGCTGGAATGAATGTCGTTGAGAAAACAGAAATGTGTAATTTCCCGCAAACATCCTTTCTGCATTTAAAAGTAATCCAAGAAGTAATTTAGTTTTTCAAAAGTATCTGTATTCTGATTACAATATTTTTGCTGGTGATGTAACCGATTACAGTTTGTTTTTTGTAATCATATTACATGTAACTGATTACATGTAAGCAGTTACTACCCAACCCTGGTTTTCCTGTTCTAAACCATTCCATCCCCTGGTGCGGGTCATCTGCATTGCTAATACTTTCCATAAGATAACGGAACTGTCACGACTCTTCTCATCACATGTCATCACTGCATGGCTTGCAGAGCCATCAAGAGAGACATAGAAAAGTGTAATTAAGTCAGAGAATAGATTGTTTTGATGTGTGAAGCTTCGGGGGACACAACTCCATGTTCGCTGCACTGCTTAAGGATTTAGAAAATCAAATCAAACAAATCACATTTGATTTGCTCTGTGATGTGGTCTGTGATGTGCTCTGTGGTGTGTGTGTGCGTGTGTTTAGACTATGCTAGGCTATTTTCTTCTCGCTGAAGCTCTCCCATGGAGCTTGAGGGGCGTGATGGAGTGTCTCTAATGTTGGCCCTGCATTACAATGGTGTCTCATAGCATCTCTCTGAGGCATAAAAAACTAAACTTATTTCTTATAAATAACCAATCATTTTTCTCTCTTGTGAAACAAATGACCAACAACGACACACAGACTAATCTACTGACGAGACAACACAGAGAATGGGTCAATGTCTTTTTCTGTACTGGCTATCAGATGATTTGATTGCGTCTCCCAGAGTTGAGCTTTGAAAGCTCCGGGCAGTGTTCAATAGGCTGAAAACTGGAGAAAACATGTCGAAACGAATAGTCACTACCTGAACTCCAATCAGAATGCTCTTTTAGATTTATTTGTTTCATTATGTTTTTCCGTTTGGTGCCTACTGAACACTACCCAGGAGCTCTATTGTTTCACCAGCTCCCCTGTACTACTCTGCTCTTATGCTCTGCCTTTCCCCACAGGTCCCTACGCTATTGGCATTTGATTTAAAATCACCCACAAACAGCCTCTTATCGGCTGTCTAGTGACACAGGAACACTGCACACAGTTATATGACATCCATGTTTGAGTGATTGAACAGCTAGATCTTAAATCTCATGCAGGGAGACTGAGGAAGGAACAGTGAATGAAATATCAAAGTATTGGGGGCTGAATGAACAACTGGAGTTTGTGTGTGGTGTGCGTGTGCGTACGTGCTTCTGTATTAGAGGTCGACCGATTATGATTTTTCAACGCCGATACCGATTATTGGAGGACCATAAAAGCCGATACCAATTAATCGGCCAATTTTACATTTTAAATTTATTTGTAATAATGACAATTACAACAACACGGAATTAACACTTATTTTAACTTAATATAATACGTCAATAAAATCAATTTAGCCCCAAGTAAATAATGAAACATGTTCAATTTGGTTTAAATAATGCAAAAACAAAGTGTTGGAGAAGAAAGTAAAAGTGCAATATGTGCTCTGTAAGAAAGCTAACATTTCAGTTCCTTGCTCAGAACATGAGAACATATGAAAGCTGGTGGTTCCTTTTAACATGAGTCTTCAATATTCCCAGGTAAGAAGTTTTAGGTTGTAGTTATTATAGGAATTATAGGACTATTTCCCTCTATACCATTTGTATTTCATTAACCTTTGCCTATTGGATGTTCTTATAGGCACTTTAGTATTGCCAGTGTAACAGTATAGCTTCCGTCCCTCTCCTCGCTCCTCTCTGGGCTCGAACCAGCAAAACAACGACAACAGCCACTGTCGAAGCAGTATTACCCATGTAGAGCAAGGGGAACAACTACTAGAAGGCTCAGAGTTAGTGACGTTTGAAATGCTATTAGCGCGTGCTAACTAGCTAGCCATTTCACTTCGGTTACACCAGCCTCATCTCGGGAGTTGATAAGCTTGAAGTCATAAACAGCGCAATGCTTGACGCACAACGAAGAGCTGCTGGCATATAATCTGCTGCTTGTATGGTCAGTCAGATTATATGGCAAGACACGCTAGATAATATCTCGGCGTCCAAAAATACAGATTTCCGATTGTTATGAAAACTTGAAATCGGCCCTAATTAATCGCCCATTCCGATTAATCAGTCGACCTCTATTCTGTATGTGCATTCTGGCTCAAGTCAGTTGTCAGTTTGTTCATTTGGTAGTAGTGCTTTCTTCCCTCACTTTGAAGAGGCTACAGCTGTTCGGGGTGTTACCGCTAACGACTCCCTGATGAGCATCGAGGAAATGTTTAGTATTCAGCTCGCGGGTCACTTGATGTAATCATGTTCCGTAATCATGTTCTGGCATCACAGTGTGAACCAACCAACCCTCTGTCAGCACCACTAACATCACTGACATCCCTATTCTCTATTCACCCAGACAGGTAGGCTAGGTACACAGAAGAAATGACAGTCATCACAGGGGAGTTAGACTGTATAATCACTTTCAAGGTGATACGGTGATTTGATTTGAATCCCCATTAGAAGACGCCATGACAACAACAAGTCATCCTGGGGTCAGACACGTCACGAAAAGTACATTACAAACAAAAATACTCCAAAATGTACCTACTGTACATTGAAAAAACAGTAGACATTACAGACATATAAAAAACCTGTAAGGTAACATTTAACAGTCAATACGTATATTCAGGAGTCAGTATCTGTCCATTGATATGGTCAGCCTTAGTAGATGTACTTTTAATGTTTTCTTCAATGTGAATCGGTTTTTAGCTTGGGAAATATGATAAGGTGAAAACTTCAGAATAAATGACACTTATTTTGGGACTTATTCCAGACTGTGGGAGGTTACAGAACGTTCCTATAGAAATACATGGTGTGCAGTAGACATGATTTGCTGATCCTGATTCAGCTAATCAAAGTTTTGGAGGATTAGTTGAGTAGTTAAACCAGGTGTTGTCGTGCTGGGCCGGGACAAAAGCCTGCTGGTGGCCAAACCCAGAAGGAAGAACACTACCGTAGCACGTAGCAACAGACTGAACTGCAGGTAATTAAGAGAACACTCTTTCTCCTTTGAATTTAGGCAAATAGAATGTCATGGCAACAGCTTATTCAGTGGCTCTGAGGCTTGTGGCTCATGACAGGCTAAGTAGTTCTGTAATCTCTATCTCATCTCTTTGTATCTCCAATCTCTCTCTGACGATGATGATTATTATTATTGACTGACAGCAACTTGTATTGTATTAATCTCACATTTCAGAATGAGAGAAACCCATCTTCAATCCTCTGAAATGTGTGTGTGTGTGTGTGTGTAAAACACAGCATAAAACTACAGTATTCTTCATGGTGGCGGAGCTAATTGAAACTAACAGTCTCAGCCTTGCTCTCCAGTCCCCAAGGTAGAGGCTTCTCTGGCTACGAGGGGACCGTTCCCTTGCCTCTGTCTGGATCTCATCGTTCAGACTGGCCTGGCACAGAGAGACCAGACGGAAGGAGACACACTCAGCTATCCCATCTGCTAGATGTCAGGGGGTGAGTGTAGTGTGATATGCAGAACCCTCTCTGTTCCCTCACTGCGTCTCCTCCATGGCCTGGTGGCCAGTCTGTTTCTGCTCCACCATGCCAACTTGCCATTGTCTTGCCAATAATTGGCACCGATGCATTCCAGACTGTTTGGTAAAGCAATGATACAGTGTAGCGTTGTTATAGAAACAGTGATGTGTGCTATAGAGGCTTGCATTTTCAGGCACTCCGTCAAGAATTTGTCCATAAAGGGAAGTGGTCATATTAACACATGATGTAGTTCCTACTAAAGGGTTTGCCTCGTTGCCTCTCCAATGTATGGCAAGGGAGGGAAATGCCTGTAAACAAGGAGGACGTTGTGGTATGTAGCCTACATTGATTTTCATTACAGCACTTGGACTTCCAGTTTGTCTTAAAGTATTTCAACCTCAGTGCTCCTGGTTATTATGGTTCTCATCCAGTAAATTGGCAGTTTAGGATCCTGTTTGGCCTCTTCCTGAACGGAGAGATGAACTGTCCTCTCCTTGTGCTCAGGCCACAGTGTAATGAGGCCTGAAGAATGGAGGGAGCACATAGACAGAATAAAGCAATGAGAGTGTCATTGTTGCTCTGGCAACCACTTTAGATTACAAAGTGTCTACTCTGCATATCCTTGCCAATAAAACTGGATCTGTGTGTGTGTGTGTGTGTGTGTGTGTGTGCGTGCGTGCGTGAGCATGTGTCCATTGAGCTGTCAGTGCCAGCCAGCATTGTGACTGCAGTACTTTTAATCATGCTGTTGGCCTGGACTGGACTTGCTCTAAAGACACCTTGGAGAGGAAATCTCTCTGAATGAAGTGTGTGTGTTGTAGAAAGACTCCAGAGTGTGTTTGTGTGTGTTGTAGAAAGACTCCAGAGTGTGTTTCTGTGTGTTGTAGAATGACTCCAGAGTGTGTTTGTGTGTGTCATAGAAAGACTCCAGAGTGTGTTTGTGTGTCATAGAATGACTCCAGAGTGTGTTTGTGTGTGTCATAGAAAGACTCCAGAGTGTGTTTGTGTGTCATAGAAAGACTCCAGAGTGTGTTTGTGTGTCATAGAATGACTCCAGAGTGTGTTTGTGTGTGTCATAGAAAGACTCCAGAGTGTGTTTGTGTGTCATAGAAAGACTCCAGAGTGTGTTTGTGTGTCATAGAATGACTCCAGAGTGTGTTTGTGTGTGTTGTAGAAAGACTCCAGAGTGTGTTTGTGTGTGTTGTAGAAAGACTCCAGATTGTGTTTGTGTGTGTTGTAGAAAGACTCCAGAGTGTGTTTGTGTGTGTTGTAGAATGACTCCAGAGTGTGTTTGTGTGTGTTGTAGAAAGACTCCAGAGTGTGTTTGTGTGTGTCATAGAAAGACTCCAGAGTGTGTTTGTGTGTGTCATTGAAAGACTCCAGATTGTGTGTGTGTGTGTTGTAGAAAGACTCCAGAGTGTGTTTGTGTGTGTTGTAGAAAGACTCCAGAGTGTGTTTGTGTGTGTTGTAGAAAGACTCCAGAGTGTGTTTGTGTGTGTCATAGAAAGACTCCAGAGTGTGTGTGTGTTGTAGAAAGATTCCAGAGTGTTTGTGTGTCGTAGAAAGACTCCAGAGTGTGTGTGTGTTGTAGAAAGACTCCAGAATGTGTGTGTGTGTGTTGTGTGTGTGTTGTAGAAAGACTCCAGAGTGTGTTTGTGTGTGTTGTAGAAAGACTCCAGAGTGTGTTTGTGTGTGTTGTAGAAAGACTCCAGAGTGTGTTTGTGTGTGTTGTAGAAAGACTCCAGAGTGTGTTTGTGTGTGTTGTAGAAAGACTCCAGAGTGT